>NC_135640.1:10942034-11246842 GCF_053574225.1 Canis aureus
TTCTCCTTTCATCAATATTATTTGGGACTGTTTGGCCCTACTATCCCTGAGAGAGTTCCAGCAATTTTAAAAAATGTGTATCTTACCATATTTTTTCTCTTAGTGTTCTATTTTTTCATTGTAAACATCCTTAATTTTTAGTTTTTATCTTCACTTTGTATTCCTTATCTATTACATTTTCTCTTGCATTTTTGTCTTTTTATCTTTCAGATACATATTCTAAAATTTTAATACTAATTTCTGGTTTTCAAGTCCAAAAGAAGTGGACTTTACTGTTTAACTTTTTTTGGTTCCCGGTAATTTTCTCTTCACTCAGGAGTATTTAGTTTCTTTTTTTTCTTTTTTTACTTACTTATTTTTGATTATATCCTGTCTTTTATTTCAGCCTATTTTCTTCCTGTGGATTTCTACACATATTTTATGGCAACCTTTTCATTTTGTATTATTTTGAACACAAATAAATAGCCATTTTCAGATTTCTTGCATTCCAGGAATAAATAATTTTTAGTATTTTTTTCCTTCTCTGAGCCTATGAAATAGTGTTCACTTTACCTAGTATTGAAGTAGTTTTATTCAGGACTCATTACTTATTTTCCTTTATATCATCAAGACTGAGAAATTTTTCAAATCCACATTTGACAACATACTTGCCTTGACATCATATTGATTTGAATATTGTGGAATCTTTTTTTCTCAAGTATACAACTGGAGAGCACCTAACTAGCATGGTACCTAACTAGCATTGTTTAGTAAAATTCACGATGATGGAATCTTCTCATAAGCCATTGTCTTATTTTCTGGAACTCTAAACTGAGGCATTATTCAAAAAATAACACTTTGTATAATGTACGCCTGCCACTCCTACCACTGATACACCTTCGTGTATAAAAATTTATATAAATACAAGTAAACTATGCCTGCCAAAGAACAATCCTCTGCCTAATTCATCAGAATCAGCATTTCCCTGGTCTTTTGTAGAATAGAAGTTAACTGATTTTGAGAGGAGTTATCATCTGGCTCCTATAAAGTGAGTCTTCTCAGTATAGAGGATGATTCTGTATCTTGAAACAGGAAGAAGATTCCTCTTCCTCTTCTTACCTTACCTTTGAAGTTTTTCTCTATTTTAGAGTGTTCTAATACACTCACTGAATCCCTCATACAAGTCCCATTTATCTTTATTGCTATACGTGTTCTAGATTCTAACGATTGGTTGATGTTAGTATAAGATTTCAACACTAGTAGGCATAACTAGTATTCTCTGTGCTTCCCCTTTAATTTTTGTGGTGAGCTACTTGACACTCACCTAGGAATCTGTTATTAGATATCACTTTAACCATTAATCTTTGTCATGAGAAATTGAGAAATGTCTTCTCTTGTGTTATGAATATTGAAGGTAATATTCATGCAGAGAATAGATAGTGTAGGACACTTGTTCCAAAACAGTGGTGGAGATCCTTGAATATGATAAGTTTGTACTAAATCCACCATTGTCTTCTATAGGGAAAATTGACATAGAATAGAATACTTAAAGAAAACTTATATCTGAAAAATTTAGGAGATTTTTGAGTTAAAACTGACGTATAATAAACTGCACGTACTTACAGTGTACAATTTGATAAGTTTCAACATGTGTGTATACATATGCATATACACATATGTAAATGTATATATGTGACCTGTAAAACCATGATCATGAACGTATATGACAGCCCCCAAATTTCCTTGTTCTTTTCTGTAGTCTTGTATTCTCCCTGTCTTTGCTGTATCCCTGATTAGCATCAGGCTACCACTGATCACTTTTTATCAGTTACTACTGAGCTTTTTATCACTACTGACTATCCCTATCCCACTATCACTATTACTTTTCTATCACTAGATTAGCTTCATTTTCTAGAAATGGAATTGTATGGCATGTACACATTTTGTCTTCTTTAACTCAGTATTACTATTTTAAGTTTCAATCATGCTGTAGTATGCATAATATTTTATTTTTACTGCTAAATTGCATTCTGTTGTTTGGATATACCATATTTTATTTGCTCATACATTTGATGATGGACATTTGAGTAGTTTCTAATTTCTGGTTATTACAAAAAGAGCTCCTAAGGATATTCATGTGTAAATCTTATATGGGAATATGATTTCTTCACAGTAAAAGGAGAAGACACATATTTAACATTTAAAGAAATAAGACAATTTATGGGTGTCTGAGTGGCTCAGTTGGCTGAGAGTATGACTTAGTTTCAGCTCAGGTCATGACCTCAGGGTCATGAGATTGAGCCCTGCCCCAGGCTCCACATTCAGTGCTGACTCTGTTGTCCCTCCCTGTTCCCCTTTGTCCCTCCTCCTGCTCATGTGCTCTCTCTCTCTCTCTCAAATGAATAAGCAAGTAAAATCCTTGAAAAAAAAAAAAAGACTATTTATATGAAAGTTCATAGAACATTATAAAGTGCAAACTAAATATATTATATTTAGAAATATACTTAATTTGCATGCTCAATGTACTATGGCTAAAATATTCTATTCAAATTTAGTAAGTAAATTACTAAATCAAAGTGAGATTATTAAAGTATATGACTCTCAAAAACTTTGGACAAAACCTGAGAGACTTAGATTTTTAAAAAATGGATTAATAAAATAAAATAAAAAATAAATAAATTAAAAATGGATCAGTTAGATGTCCCATCAACAAGAACATTTTTCTACAATGTCAACAAATTGTTAAATATGGTTATATATGCAGTGATTAAACATACTTAGATAGTGTCCTATCAAGAAGGATCATTTTTTATCATAAGGGAACACGGACTTCATTATCCTACTTCATTATCCTAAACTATTTCTCAGTTTCCCCAAGACACTGTCTATGGTGTATTTTCTCAGCTAATCCTATGTTTAAACCAGGAAAATCAGTCCATTTTCTCTTTAACAGATAGAATAAAAGAAAGAAATTGAACCTCTTAGAAAAAGGATTAAATAAAACAGATTTAACTATAAACAGAGAGACAAGGTGGAAAAACTTAAGGAGTCATATTGAGGCCTGAGAGTGGGCATGAGTCTCTGTATACAATTAATACAATTACTTTTTTGCTTAGTTACTTGTGTTCTCCTTAAATTAGGTCCCAGCAGATCAGAGATTAGAAATATGATCATGTTATGGCTACCCGGCAGGAAATCACAAGATGAGAGTCAAGAGGGAAAGGGAAGGACTGTGTGGGAATCATCAAATCACTTGCCATGTGGGTGAATTTAAAATAGCAGCAATAGTGCTGGATTCTGAAGTGTCTGGCCTTCTTTAAAATGACTATTTGAAGTAATGATGAGACACATTAAGAATGTGTTAAATTTTATTTTAAACGGGTTGAATAATTTGGTCTGTTACTTTAATAATTTATATTGTAAAATTTTAAAAAAATTCTGGATGGAGAAAAGACTTATACTATCTAAAAATTGACTTTTGGTCCATAATTTTTGGTGATACCAGGTAAAGGAGGGATTAGGCCTAACATTTCAATGCATGTAAAAAATTAAAAATCCAAATGAGACGAATAAAAGGAAACAGAAAGAACATCAATCAGAAATAAACAACAAAAGATTATTATGCCCAACCTTGCATTTAAGAGGTTAATTGAAGACAAGAGTGTTGAGTTAAATGGCTTAAAGCCGTCAGTGTGTTTAATAGCGCTGATGAAGGTATTGACAGAATTCTGTGCCCATTCATTCATACATAGTTTGATACCATTATCACCTCTATATCATCCCATCAGATTATCATGAAAGACTTGTAGTACTTTTTAGATGAGCACTTTTAGATTTACCACCTGCTTTTTATTTATTCAAATGTAACACTTCGAACATTCAGCAATTTTATTCAGAAATTTTGAAAACTTCACCTCCTCTAAAAGCTGCTTATGTCCTGCTGTACATAAGAAGCTTGTTAACTAAGGAACACTGCCTGGCCTGACATCAACAGAGATGGTTTTCTTAGCTCAATCCAAAATCACTGACAGTTTAACTCCTGTGAAGCTTGATGCTTGTTCATGGTCCTGGCTATGCATGCAGGGTCTTATTCAGACAGTTCTGGATCTGCTCTTCTGAGCTTGTGAGTGATACAAGAGGTAGAAGGAGTGGTAGTAGAGAGTAAGGGCCCTTGGTATGAGGCAGATCTCAGCTTGACTGCTAGTTATTATCCTAATATAATCCTGATGATTTTAAAGCCTCTATGTTTCCTTGGGTGAGCTTGTCTTTACCAGCAATATGCCCTTACTTCATTTCACTTTATAAAAAATATACAGTTGTTTGAAAAGACTACCATCCTTAACATTCAACTTGATGACATCTCTAAATACTTGTTTCATTTTTGATGTTATAACAGTGCATGACTTCCTGGCAACTAAGAATGTTTGAGTAGTCTAGAAATGAAAGACCCTTCTTCTGAATAAGTGTGATTAAGATTAACTCTTGTGCTTTAAATGTGTTAACTTCAGCATCACAAATTTTCCCCTTTTATTTTATTTTTTAAAAGATTTTATCCATTTATTCTTGAGAGAGAGACACAGAGAGAGAGAGAGAGAGAGAGACAGACAGACAGAGACAGAGACACAGGTAGAGGGGGAAGCAGGCTCCATGCAGGAAGCCCGACATGGGACTCGATCCTGGGTCTCCAGGATCAGGCCTGGGCTGAGGGCAGCGCTAAACCGCTGAGCCACCTGGGCTGCCCCCAAATTTTCCCCTTTTAAAATGTTGGACAATTTTTTTCAATATTTCAATTCCTGTTCTGATGATATGCAGTGTTTCAGATTATGACTTTTCAAAAAATCTTTGTAAGTTTACAAACATTAAAAATAGTACCATTTGGTTACATTTTCATATTATTTTAATTAGAGATAAGAATATATTTCTTACAGGTTATTCATAATATTTTGCATTATCTTAGTTTTACAAGCAACAGAAATAGTAGAATGTTATATTTCCACATTATCTTAATCATGTAGGATAAACTATTTGATAAAGGTTGAATAATATGCAGTGTCTTTCATTTATTGGTGTTCTATTTTATGTACCATCACTAGAATTCTATATTATCTGATGGTGAAAATTTTCTTCTTGATGTATTTTACCAATGGAAAAATATTTCAAGCCCATAAACATCAACATATTAATAAGAAATTGATAAAGTAGAAGTTTGTCTGTTGTCATTTAACTACGTTAAGACCAATATACATTTTTACAACCTTTTGCAACAACAGTATTAAACTGGAAACATTTTAAACCTGTGATATAAAATTTTTCCAAGTTTTCTTGCTGATTCATTTCAGTGACAAAATGCTGCACCCCCAGCTTCATATTTTCCCAGAATATATACTTCTGCAGCAATTTACTTTTTTAATAACCTTGAACTGAGATTAATGTCCCAAGTATAAGATTTGGAGTGAGAAACTCTAAAAGATGCTGAAGCATTCTCTAGCCTAGAGGAAATAAGTCACCTTCTCTTTGGGGTCTTCAATTTTGTGTTGGAATAATTAACATCCAGGTAGTTGCTATTACTGTATTCAGCTACCAAAGTTAATTTGTCTTAATAGGGGAATGATACATAGGAAGTGCAGGAGAGAGAGAGAGAGAGATGTGAGAGACATGAAAGATGTGAAGGAGATGAGAGAGAGGTTTATTGTAAGGTATTGGCTTACGTGATTGTAGAGGCTGGAAGGTCCAAACCCTGTGAGACAATGCTGGTAGTCTGGAGTTGACATTGCATCTCTGAGTCTGAAGACAGTTTGGAGGTAGAATTCTTTATTCCTTGTGGATCTCATGCTGTTTTCTCTCAAGGCCTTCAAGTTATTGGATGAAACCCAACCACATTATGGAGGGTAATCTGCTTTACTCAAAGTCTACAGATTGAAATGTTAATCATTTCTGAGACATACCTCCACAGCAATATCTCATAATAGTTTGACCACATATGTGGGTACTGTGGCCTCGCCAAGATGACATGTAAAATTAACCATCACAAAGGCCAATCAAGAGTGTAATATTGAATACATTCCCAGGGAGAGTAACTTCGGCTCGATCCCACATGGTAGCTTTGAACACAGTGTAGGTCTCATTTTAGAGGTCATCTCAATCAAGAGATAGGGTGCTGGTAAATATATATATCCTCTTCCTCCTGCAAATAATGATCAAGGGCTCATGTACTTGTAGGACTAGACAAAACAGTCCCAGTAGCCCGAGACCATTCCTCTGACAGAGTTCCAGGTGCTGGCTGTGGGCCTCACAGAACAGCTGGAGCCAGTGTTGCCCCCCACCCCAAAAGTAAAGAGATTCAATGGACTATGTGTCCATCACCAACAACATTTGCATGTGCATTAGGGTTTGGGGAAACACATCAGGTTTAAGATGTAGTCCAGGGCTAACTTGCAAAGATTTGGGGGACATGTCAAAGGATGAGGATTTAATATAAATGTTTAGTGGTAGCTCATTAGTGTCAGTCTTGCTGAGGAATTATTACTTGAAATGACTAATTACCATCACTGGAGCCTCTAATTAATTATGAGACCCTAAATTGGCTTAGCATTGATGTTTCAGGCTTGGGGATCCTTGAAGGAAGGCAAACCTGGAAAGAAAAATAATACTTTACTACATTAAAGGTGCAAGTGTGCTTCTGTGGGAGGAGGTTCAGGATATATTTAGTTGGCAAATTTGACAAAAAAAATGTCTAAAATGGGATGAGAAAAAAAAAAAAAAGAAAGAAATTAGTCAATGATAATTTCTAAGTCACTGGCATGGGGGATGGAAGTGACAGTGATGCCAGACCCTGAAATATGGGTTGTGGAAGTGGGATTTGATGGGGAAAGTAGTGAGAGAAGCTTGAAGGGGCAGAGAAAAATCAAGGAAGAGAAGGTTGTTAGTGTCTTAGTCTGTACAGGCTAGTCCATATCTCACAGACTACATGGCTTTTAAACAGAAGAGACTTTTTCTCATCGTTTTAGAGATGAAGTCTGAGGTCAGGCTGCCAGCATGGTCAGGGGATGGCCCTCTCCTGGGTTGCAGATTCTCGTTTTATCCTTATGTGGTGGAAGGGGTGAGGGAGCTACCTGGGGCCTCTTTTGTAAGGGCATTAATCTTATTCATGAGGGCACTGCTCCCATGACCTAATCACCTTTCCAAAATCAGTTTTAACCTATGAATTTGGGGTGAGGGTAGGCACAGCCATTCAGACCATAGCAGTCAGTTAGAAAGAAAGTGAAGAGAAGCTTCTTGACTGCAGATGCTTTTGAGTTAGCATAGATCAGGTATTGATAAATTATGGCCTTCTAAGCAAATTCATACCATGAATTTGTAAATACAATTTTTACATGTACAATGTTTGTAAATACAATTTTTTTGTAATACAGCCATACTCGTTTGGTAACATATTGTCAATGGCAGCTTTCAGTCTACACAGAAGGATTGAGTGCAGATAGCTCTGTTGTGACAGAGACTGTATCGGCCATGCAGCTGGAAATATTTCCTTTCTGTCACTTTTCATAAAAAATCTGTAGACTTCTGGCATAGAAGGATATTGGTTGAATTTTTGGATGTGGATAAATTGCCTAAGAAATATGTGTGGTAAGAATAGAAATTGCTGAGCATTAAGAAAGAAGAAAAAATGGAACAAAGAAGAGGACTAAAAATTAGAGTCTTTTTTTAAAGATTTTATTTATTTATGAGAGAGAGAGAGACAGAGAGAGAGAGAGAGAGAGAGAGAAGCAGAGATACAGGCAGAGGGGAAAGCAGGCTCCATGCAGGGAGCCCAACGTGGGACTCGATCCCGGGACTCCAGGATCACGCCCTGGGCCCAAGACAGGTGCTCAACCGCTGAGCCACCCAGGGATCCCCTAAAAATTAGAGTCTTAATGAGAAGAAGAAGAAGGAAAAAAAGACAATCATCTTAAAATCTGTATCTATGTATTGTCCAGTCTAGATTTTCTCTAGTCATCAAGTAAGCCAGAGAGGAAGAGCAAAAGAGGTAGAATGTTTCTTCTCATTTTCCTTTCCTCCTTGGTCTTTCTTTTCTCTCTTCTACAATGTGTTTTCAAGAAAGAAGCTATTTGGTGGAAGAAAAAAGCAAAAATGATTCTGAAATAGTTTTAACTAACCCTCTAAGAGGAAGTGGAAAGAAATGAAATCTCCTCTGAGGCCCATTCAGTGTCTCACCTCACTGCAAGTCTCGTCTGTGTGTATCAATCACACATGATGTTTTGCCCCCACATTTCATTTATCCTCTACTATTTCTTTTTTGTTTGTTTGTTTGTATGGGCTTTTCCCCCAGGATAAAAACAAAGATCACAGTATTTTGCCTAGGAAATAATATTCTGCTCCCTTTGCTAGAAGCTGGGTCCTTGCAACAGTAATATAAATGTGCTGCCCAGACTAGATTCCCACCAAACTTGTCACTTGTTTGAAAGGGAGCCCGCTCTCTGACAAGAAGAGACAAGGGCCGAATGAGCCTGATTCTTTCCTATGCCAGCCAGCAATGCAATTACAAGAATGGGGGGCAAGGAAGGACAAAGCAGTCACTCACCCTTGCACACAGGTGCTGTGTCCTTGAGATAGTTGATTGTACTTGGGGCCCTGTCCTGGCCTGTTAACCAGACACTGCGACATGGGATTTCATAAATGACCGTAATTCACTGGTGATTTGTTGAAGCTTCTAAATACGGTTTTTGAAAGGGATGATTCTTTTTTCTTTGTGTTCTCTGATAAAGGCTCATGGTTTCTATAATCTTTGGAATTTATAATCTTTAGGGAATGCACTTTGGAGAAACAGCAGGAAAGAGAGGATTTGCAAACCTCCTTTTCTCCACTGATGAGTTTAAAAATGCTGTCGTTTACTTCCACTATTGAAAATGGAACTTTCCCTGTATTTAAAGCAGTGGTGTTCTTTTTTCCCACTGAAAAGCAATGAATTGTCACAAACGGACATCTTGCTATGAATAAAGATGACAAATGAATAAGTGACTCAGAAATATGCTTGACAAGTAGGAAATGGTTTGAATATAAAGTTTGTATAGTCTTCTACTATGAACTTAGGAGACTGAACAAGTCTGGTTGCCATAGGTAGCCAACAGGTGTGTGGACAGTAGCTAGCTCGTGAGAATGTTCTCATCCTCCTTGTATTGCCAACAGAACCTTCTCAGTGTGCTCCTGTTTGTGAGACTGTGATTCATTTTTCTTAAGATTTTATTTATTTATTTGAGAGAGAGTGAGCGAGCGAGAGAGAGCATGAGCAGGGGCAGAGGGAGACGGAGAAGCAGACTCCTCACTGAGTGGGGAGCCTAACACAGCACTAGATCTCAGGACCCTGGGGTCATGACCTGAGCCAAAGGCAGACACTTAACCAGTTAAGCTACCCAGATGCCCACTGTGAGTCATTTCTGTTAGCTTGGTCATGATTTGATACTGTTTCAAGTTGACAAGCCCTCTGCAGCCCTCTACCATAAGGCTCCTGAGGAAATTGTTGGACACCATTCATTCCTCAGCAATTCTCATATTTGGTACCAGAGTTAAGTGTTCTGTGTGTCTCACTAATATGCTCTTCCAGAGACCCTGACACCTGACAGATGATTCTGAGATCCAGGACATGAGACAGAAGTTAGAGAGGAAGCCTTAGAGGTACTCTGAGTTCAGAAAGACCCCATGTTCTCTGAGGGCATCCTTTTTGGTAAAAATTCTAGCCCTCACTTTCCCTGTCATTGAAAGTTGCTGAATGAATTAAATAATATGGTGTGGAATTCCTGATAGTATAAAAACTCCACAGTGCCTGCTATTTCTGGAAATCAGATTGCTAATATTCATAGCACATCCAAAGTGCCTATTTTCTACGTAGTTAATGTGGATATGATTGTTGCCCTAGACTGGATTTGTCTTTTGATTCTGTCATCTACATCATTCTTAGATCAGTATTCAGAAAAATGGTTTCTTACCTCATTCTCACTCAGGTGCAATGCAGACATACTGTACTCATTTTTCTCTCTCCTTGCTTCTTTCCTTATTAAAATTTTATTTGTGGGATCCCTGGTGGCGCAGTGGTTTGGCGCCTGCCTTTGGCCCAGGGCGCGATCCTGGAGACCCGGGATCGAATCCCACGTCGGGCTCCCGGTGCATGGAGCCTGCTTCTCCCTCTGCCTGTGTCTCTGCCTCTCTGTCTCTCTCTCTCTGTGTGACTATAGTAGATTAAAAAAAAATTATTTGTGAGTAAATTTAGAGTGGAAATGGAAGTCACTATAAAATGCACGCCCAAGCACAGTGATAATTTGGAATTGCTACATCAGTTAAGCGCAGGTCAGGATGGCACTCACCGTCACTCACAAAGGGCTTTCACACAGATCGTGGCTTCTGAGTTTTCCCCACATAAATCTTCTTTTCCTCTCACTAAAGAAGATGGTTAGAAATGCAAGAGTAAAAGAATAGTGTTACCAAAAGCTGAAGTTGTAACCCCTCTATTTTATGGAAAAAGCAATTGTTGGCGAATTTTTGCTACCCTTGGCAGCTGGTGGTGGCACATGAGGGCACGGCTGCCTGCCTACCGAGAGCCTGGATGAGGCAAATGCAAAAGGAGCCACCCCAGTATGGTGATGGCAGAAGTGTGTGCCAATTTGGGTAACACTCTCTTTCATATACTTTGTTTTACTTCTGTCTCAGAACTAGAGCAGGAAGTCTAAAAGAGGAAAACAAACTGGTACTCCCTACTTATTTTTAGTTCACCAGTGCTTACACAAGTGTTACTTTTTGACTGTTACAGAAATATTTTGTTGGCAGGTTGTTCTGTCTTTTTTTTTTTACTCATTCATTCATTCATTTATTCATGGGATAATCAAGATATTCCAAAGGTTTTGTTGTTGGGGAAGCTACAGAATTAACTGCTGCAGAATTGTATTAAGAAAGTTCTTGTTCCCCAAGAGTTTACATAAGATCTTAACACTTTTTTTTTTTTTAAAGATCTTAACACGTTTTACAAAGATTTGTCCATCTGCCTTATTCTAAGCCAATGGTTCTCAGTGGTGGTTGGAGTGAGGAGAGGTTGCCCCCAAGAGACATCTGTCTCCAATGAATGGAGACATTTTCATTCACTGAAGGAGTGGGTACTTTTGGCATGCAGTGGGTATGGGGCAGGGATGTTGCTAAATATCCTACAGTGCACAGCAGAGACCCCACAACAAACCCTAATCTGGCCCCAAATAAGAAATCCAGTTCTAAACTCTTGCTTTGTCCAGAATTTATTCTTTACTTAGCACGATTCTTTACATATAGTGAAGATATCTGCTACTTTGTTTAGCAACTAGCAGAGGTTCCTAACAAATCATATAGTATTTAAAAATATTTGTCAAAAGGTCTTATATATATTGATTAGATTTAATGATGTAGTATGAAGAACCATGGCTTTGGGAGTAGAACTGAGTTTGAATCCTAGCTCCCAAATTAAATGTCTGTGTAACTTTGACCAAGTTACTTAACATTTAAGAGTCTTAGTTTTATACAATATAGGACGTTAGTACTTGCTACTTAGCATTTAATGAACTATCATGTATGTGAGACCCCTGGTACATAATAGTGCCTTATAAGACTGCCTTTCTTTCTCTTCTATGTGTGGACAAATTTCCCAAGGGTGAAATTTGGGATTGGATTAACCTTTTAACTTGATAATCATATATTAGTTATTCTACAAAATGTTAGTTATTGGATTGTGTTGTTTTCTTTGAAATGTCATCTTTTGTGAAATCAAGGTGAATCTAGCTATTGTTTTCTTTTTTCTTTTTTATTGTTGTTTCAGCCTTAGAGTAGAAGGATTGAGTCTGTATGTGGGTCTATAGGCTGTTACCTGTTCTTTGTGTGCAAAATGTAAGCATTAACTGCTCCAGATGGTACCACAGATGCAGAAAGGTTAAGAGATGTAATCAATTGTCATACCAGGGAGGCACTCAGTGTGATTTGGAGTTTATTGTGAGTCCCTACTGACTGAATTAGAATGTCATGTTCTGTGATGGGATAGTAATAGATTAGATGCTTGCTTCTCTCTGTTCCACAGGATAAAAAAAATGGGGAGTTCAGCTGTAAGCTGCCTCATTCAGTGGCTAGGACTGCCATGGTGGTCTGATATGTGCACTCTAGTTCTTTACCCCAAAGTTTTTATGCTCATGCCTTCCTATCTGCCCTGTGAATTCAGCAAATAATTTATAATAGTTTCAGAATTTGTTGGACCACTATGCATAGGAAAGGCTACAGAGAGGGAGAAGGTTCTAGTTCTAAAGGAGCAAGGTCTTTATTGGAGCAGAAAAGCAGTACCTGTTGAAGTGGTCACTTAATAACAAGGTTCTTCCTTACATAATTTTGGGAATCTATAATTTTGGAGAGGTTATTATTTCTTTTTAAGTTCTCTTCCATAGATAAGAAAGGGTAACATGTATAGGAAATCTAGTAAATCTAAAAGCCTTTTGAAAATTATTAATTTTTAGTAAGTATAGGTCATGTAATTCCTTTCTTACTGGCTATGCTTTTGACAACATAATTTAGTGGATCTGTTTCAATCAGGTGGTCCTAGAATTCAGTGGTCCTAGAAAAGGTGAAAAAAATAGAAAATTAAAAAAATTTAAAGAAGGAAAACATGAAAATGTTTTGGAAGAGAGAGGCTATGATAAATTATTGTTCTCACAAATACATACAAGGTAATCCCACTCTAAAACTGGGTTTATAAAGTGTTTCACTTGACATCACACTGTGATAACTGAAAGTAAAAATTCTGGATTAGAACTATTGCCAGTCTTCAGTACAGCTCTCATGTGCTTCCATAGCAATTGCTCTCAGCTAGGATACTCAAATTTGATGAACTCCTGCTAGTCTGCAACCCAACCTAACATTGTGATGTTACAGTTAAAATATAAATTTGTTACACACCCATGCCCTAGCTGATGTTGTTTGTTGATAATCTGTTAAAATTTCCCAGATAATTAAAGAAAAGTGCAAAGTAGCTTGAAAGATTATTTATAATTATTGCATTAAGAGGTAGGTACACATGTTGGTTTTTTCCCCCACAATTCCCTTAGAATACCATTGTTATTAAAATTTTAAAGATCCTTGAAGTGAAAAAGCATGAAGACTTAATTGCCTTCCTTGGTTTTCTTGAGCTTATAGGATGTATTTTCATCTTTTAGTCATAGTTCTGTTTTTAAATAACTCTGTTCTGCTCCATGAGAGACATTTCAGTTCTAAATGTATGCAACCAAATTATCTTTTAACCCTCATTTTCAAACTGCAGTTCAATCAGTATACTCCAGATGGCACACAATGATGATAAAATTATGCATATGTTACATTGAGGGATTGAATATGCAAACAGAAGGAGCTGGTTAACTAAGGTTTTCAAATTGCCTTCAGGACTTTACCGTTCTCCTACATAATGACAAAAAAAAAATACAGATACTATTTTGCTTGGTTTTAGGATTTGACATTTTTTAATATGGCAAATGAAATGCAATTATAATCCATTAATAGTCCACGTGAAACTTTGCCAATGTCAATATAAAAGCAAATGTTTTCCTCCATAAGTCAGTACGTAAGGAATGCATTTTTACCTTAGTTTATTGCCAATGTTTTGCAGATAACACAATGCTCTTGAGAAAATATGTGAGGGAAAACATAATCAAAATGGATGTTCCATACATTAATAGGCGTGTTTTTTGTTTGTTTGTTCTAAGCACATGATGAGGCAAACAGGTCATCCAATTTGTTTTCATCTTTTTAGGAGACCATAATAATACTGGGGGGGGGATAAATAGAAAACAAAACAGAACAAACACAAGTGATTCTGCTCTGATTACCTAAGAGTTATCAACTATTCCACTACTAAATACTTCCTTTATAGCTCTATAGTTCTGTAATGTGAAAGCTACTCAGCAGGGTCTTTGTTTTTGGATATGAGCATAATTAAAGAAGTGATATATTTGTCAACTTAGCATTACGTTATTATTATCAGAAAATCTCCTTAATTCCAGTGGCAACAATTCTTTAGTAAAATGTGTGTTCATCTGTTTTAATTGTTTTTGTTCAATTTATTTAAAATAAAAATTGGAAAAAAATTCTCCCATTTCTCCCAGCAGGAATGCCCACATATTTTAGATGGCTGGTAGTTTTAAAAGATTCCAAAAAATTGAAGGTGGCTTAGTAGTAAAGTCTTCTATATAAGGGTTAGCACACTATCTTACACATGGTTTTAGCCAAAAGGCTGAGTGAAAAACAATAGCACACTATTTTATTAGTGTTAGTTGTAAGACTAAAAAAAGGGATATGTATTACCATCATATGTATATATTTCTGTACCTCTCAATATCCACCTAAAAGTTATTGTTTGAAAATGTTTAGTCCGATTGCCTAGGAGGATTTGTGTATATCAGCAATACTTTTTTTTTTCAGTGATCTAAATTGGGGAAGTCATCTATTCATACTGGAAACTAGGTGGGTTTTTGTTTGTTTGTCTTCTTTTTTGTTTTGTTTTGTTTTTTTCCTATAGTTTCGTGCACTGATTATGATGAACATTTCATGGTAAAGTAGTTTCCAAAGTAGAACAATTCAGAATCCATGAATAGTAATTGAGCCCTTTAGTTCTACTTTAAACTTAAAACCATTATTCTCCATTTAAAGCAGACAAATCATGTTGCTCTACAGAACACTGCTCTGTCATTTTAGGCTTTTTTGTGGTGGTTGTTTCCAGCAAGATGGGCTAGAATATTAAGCTCTCTTTGCTTCCTATGCTCTCTCTTGCTGTGCTGGGCACATTTAGGGTTCTGTCTAAAATGGGCAAAAAGCAATTCTGTTGTTCATAAAGAATAACTTGTAAGCTGGTGTGGATGCCTGTACATTTTTATTTTGTGAAGAGAATGTGCTATTTGCCAGGCTTTGAATCTCTGGCAACTGGCTTGCTGAAACTCAGCTTAAATGTATTGTCGTGCATAAACAATCAAATGTAGAACACAATATGTCTCTTCTTCTGACTGCACCTCTCATACCAAACACATCGGCTCAATACATTAGTCTATGTATATGGAGTTGTATCTGTCAGAAGCTAATTTAAGTGTCATGTGAAAACAAAAAGTTAATAGAAGTTTAACATGGTAAAATATTGCTTTTAATATTAAAAATGTACTTGTAGCACTTGAGAAAATGTAGCTATTAATGGTGCTTGCAGAGTGATGTAGCCAAATATCCCTTGTTCTGAGAGCCCATTTCAGAGCGGGTCAGGGGTGGGGCAGTAGAGGGGTGGTAATCATTTTCTAACATGAGCTGTCATGTTACAAAAGTGAATACATGTTTGGATTCTCATGATCTGCTTGCCTGGTAGAGGAAAAGTTTAAATAGTTCTTAATAACAAACACGCTTCTTTATCCAAAAGAATAATTGGTACTGGAAACAACATGGTGGAATGGTTTTTAGACTTACCCTAGTATAGAATTTACTCATCCAAATTTTGTACACTAAATTTTTGTCCTTTTGCATTTAAAATACTATATGTTAATACACACTAAACAAATATTGTGTATTTTGGTGATCTGTTGTTTCTTATTTCAAGACATTTCTATATAAATTAACATTTTATATCATCATTATGTATTCATCATCTTTATCAAATACTATTTGGAAAATAACAGTAGCTCTGAATACTAGAGTTCTGACAGCTTGTTTTTCTCCGCACTGCCCCCTGCTGTCCTTTCCTCATTCTTTCTCTCTTTCCTTCCTTTCTATAACTATCTTTTCCTAGGAATATGATATAATGTAAAGTGATATTTCTGGCAACGCATTAGGTCTATTATGGAAATTACATGAAAAAACAATTTTTGATGACTGTCAGGAGCCAAAGGCTAGTGATCTGTTTCTCCTACGACATGACTCCAGCATCAAGCCTCCTACTCATTTGATGCTCAACAACAACATAATAGCATTGTCCTTTAATGCAGCAGGAAAAGCAGACCATAATGGATTTGTCGAGAGACTGTATAAGAGCTTCTAACTGTGACATTCTAATAAATCTTTAACTCTATGTTTGACTGTTAAGGAATCCTGCCATCACTGGTGGGTATAGAACCTAACAACTCTAGTAACCATGTGACTCCACAGGAGAAATAAAAGCATGACAGATTTATCTGGTGATTTACATTGATGGCATAATATGGAAGTATAAAAAGGAAGCAAAAACCACACTGGGGACTTCTGCCATTCTGCATGAGTGAGGAGGATAATGGGGAAAAGGTTGAAAGCAATTGTTTACTTCACGCAACAGAGTCTTTGAATGAATTTGGGCCACATGAGAGGATTGTCAGGTGAAATACAGGATATCCAGTTAAATTTGAATTTCACCTAAAAAGCCAAATAATTTTATTATAGATATGTCACATAGATTGCATATAGTACATTTATGCTACGAAATTATTCATTGTTCTTCTGAAATTCAAATGTGATTGTATGTTGTGCATTTTCCTTTATTAAATCTGGCAGCTGTAGTGTATGGACATCCTTGGAGTGGCGGAGGAAGGAGGAGTGGCTGAGGTCCTCAGCCTCCCCTGCATAACTTCTCTTCTTTTTCCACACTCTGGCATGAGGGAAGTGGAGTTAAGGTCATGAGCCATTTAGATTGAGGGAAGACAGGCTGATGATCCTTGCATCTAGGAACAACTGTATATAAGACTTAGGGAGATAAGTGTCAAGATGTAACATCAGCCTGTGACTTATTAAATTACCAAGGATGTTGAAATAATATGCAGGTTCTGCCCTCAAAGAATTGTCCTATGCTAATTAGATGAGCACCTACCTAAGAGGTAGTATGGGTTCGATTATGAATAAAAAGTGAATAAACCAGAAGAAGCAGAGACTCTAACTCAGGCACCTTTTTGCAATACTCCCTATTCTCTGCTGCTTCCCTGAAGACTTTTATTTATTTATTTATTTATTTTTTAATGGAGGACAAAGGGGTAGAGATTTCCAATTCGGCACATTTCCATTTCTCCTGGAGACTACATCCCAGTGAAAGTTCCATTACCATCTTTGCGCTAAGTTATATAGTACTTAAACCAAGTTAATTCTATACTGAAAGGTAACTATTTGGAGTGCCATGAATAAACGGAGGTGCCTTGTAAATCCTCTAAACTAGGTTCCTTCATTTTCACAGCAAGGCATAGAAAGGTTAAAATATGTCCAGGGTCATAAATCCAGAAAAAGGAAAGAACTGAGATTAGAATCCTGCTGTAATAATAAGACTTTTACTGCTCTTTAACTACATGAGGAAAAACATCAAAATTATCTATCCATTGTAATTTGAACGATATGTGGTTGAAGTGTTTTTTTGGCCACTTTTTGGTTACTCTCTGAAGGTACCCAAATATGAATCCTAGACCTTAGGTGCAATAATCCTAGAAGTCAACCTAAAACAAGAAAGAACCTGAGATAAAGTTCTGGGAAGACATTCCTGTTTAGTTGCTAAGTTTGCATGCGATTCACTATCAGAATTCATATTCTACTTATCAGTTAGTCTATTTAAACAATGCAGGTGGTAATGCTGACTATCCCACTGAGATATTTTAGGAATAACAATGCAAGCAAAAAACATGTCCCCCAAATAATGCAAAGCTCCTTTTGTATGTATGAACTACGAGGAGCTATATGAAGATGAAATGCCAACAATAGCTCTCTGATAGACATAAATGTAGACGTTTCTATCCATTCACCCACTCTGCAGATAATTACCAGGAAAAACGTGGCTTTTATCCTCAGTGAGAGGGCATATAAATTCAAAACAGGCAGATGTGACTTTTTTCTAAAGAAAATTACTGAATTCATACATTTTTTAGCAACAGAGAAGTTAGATGAAGTTACTTTAAAAATTAGTTAAAATGCAAACCCTGGCCTGCCGTACAATCAGTTTTTCAGAGAAGTATGAACAGGACTTTAGAATTTAAAGATTGTAATTCGAATGAATATTAATGCTCAAGTGTGTGGAGCGCAGAGGTAACTGACCTCAGACCTCACACAGTGTACAAAGTAGCTGCTTAGCTGGGAAAACCAATTTTTCACCTTTTTTTGTCAGAAATAGGAGACACTCCACTATAGGCTGGATTTTGTTCCTTGTAGAGGTCAAATCAGTGTCTGCTTGAAAAATTCATGATCCAGAAAAGGTAATTTTTAATGAATATTTATGAGCGATGTCCTTTCTTATCAGAGCTGTGCAAGTTTTCTGAAGCTTGCCACTAAGACTGGCTTGTGATTTTTAGCAAAAAACCTCTGAATCAAAATGAGGAAAATGGGCTTGATATACTGTCGTCTGACTCATTTTGGCTTCTTCTGTTATGCATCATCATTGCATATAAAACAACATTGTTCAAGGCTGTTCAGATCACCACGATTGCAGTATTTTTTCCCTTCCTTTTAAGATCCAAACACCATCATAAAGCATTTAAAGGACATTATACTCTTTGTATATATTTTTTAACCTTAAAAATACTTTGCCCATAAAGTTGCCAAAGACTCAGACCAAGTAATAATAGAAGTATGGAGTTCTCCTCTATGGGTTTGGGCTCTCATATTCAGTATATAAAAGCAAGAACTTTAGAATACTTAAAAGGCTTTATAGCCAATCGTGATTTTTCTTGCACTTTCTCTTAAAATCAGTATAAGCCAAGAGATAAATTTCTAACAAAGCATCTATTGAAATGTTCCAGAATTAATATATATTAATATTTGTAATGATATATATACATTTTATTATGCTAACATAGTTAATACATGTATTATGTATACACAAATATATACACATTCATCTAGAAAAATGTTAGATATTAGTTTGTAAGTGCAAAATAACATGCCACATTTTCATCTGTTCAAAGAATAGTGAATATATTTGAAAGGTTTATGCTATTCTTAATCTAATAGATTGTAAAATACAACTATCTCGTGAAACAATTCAACCTGCCTAGAAACTTGTTAAAGGTTTCAGTGTTTGGCCTCTGCCATTTTGTAATATGAAATGTCTTCATAGCATGAGAGTACTACTTATGGATTTTCCCCTTAAGGTAGCATGAAATAGACACATTATCATAGCATTAGTCTTCATGTGGTTTCATGAAATGTTGCTCTGATGAAGTAGGATGACAACCTATTTATCATTATAAACGTTAGAGGGAGGCATGACAAAATGGCATATAGTACCTTACAGAATCATAACTTTGTCCATGAGGATTATATCATTTGCTTTGTGAAGATGAAAATGTCTATTGTAAGTGCCTAATACCAAATATAAGTAAATCATGCTTATTTTTTTCAGTATCTATAGCTTTTTAGCTTCCTGAAGCATTGGAAATAGAGGCCTATAGAATACCATAAAATACCCCAAACAACAACAACACCTAAATACCCACAAGGGGAAGCACCAACCACATGCTGTGTGCCTGACTCTCCCCTGACTCCTGGCCTTTGTATTGGTTGTAATGTTTTGCCTGGTATGCTCCTTCCTACCTCAGGGCACCTTGGTTGCACTCCAGACATAGGCTCTTAAACTCCTACTCATCTTAGACTTGATGATGATGATGTCTTTGGAGAGTCTAATTTTGGAGCCCCAGGTCATTGGAACTCCTCATACTTGCCACAGTGATAGGGCCTTTGCCCGATATTATTACACTGTGATTGTCTGGTAACATCATCATCTTCCATAGTGAAGGATTGTTCCATGAAAAGCAGAACTGAGGTTTGTTCACCACTATACTCTCAGATCCTGGCACATGCACTCATTCATTTGGTTAGTCTTTATTCACTGGAGGCCTACCCTCACTGTCAGGCAGTGTTTGGAGCTCTGGAAATCAAAACAGATTTATCAGACAGATAACATACAAGATGTATAACATGGGATAACAAAAAAAAGGGTAAAAATAAAGTTCGGGTTCGTATGTTTTTCAAAACATATTTTCTGAATAAAGAACATGGATATAATAAAATATGATTGGATGCATGTGTGACAGTAAATTTAGATTGATGGTGATATTAATTAATGGGTAGAAATGAAGCAGGAATCGGTAAGGCCAATGAGTCAAATGGCCACCCTCTGTGTCTTGATATCTCAGCCTCTCCCACTCTGGGATTGCTCTTTGTGCTTTCCTGATTCTTATCTCTCTCTCACCTCTAACAGATTATCCACTGAGTGGAAAATTTTAAGCTTATGTTTCTATATGAGTAAACCCTTTCAACTGGTCCCTTGGATTATAGAATGTAGAATTAGAAATAATTCATAAAACAAAGGTTCTGATTTAAACATTTTTTTTCTGGGCAGCCCCGGTGGCGTAGCGGTTTAGCGCCTCCTGCAGCCCAGGGTGTGGTCCTGGAGACCCGGGATCGAGTCCCACATCAGGCTCCTTGCATGGAGCCTGCTTCTCCCTCTGCCTGTGTCTCTGCCTCTCTCTCTCTCTCATAAATAAATAAATAAATCTTTAAAAAAAATAAACTTTTTTTTCTTTTTGTTTGTTTTAAAGTAGACTAGTTCATTGGTAGAATTAAATATTTATCTGATATCCCATATACCATGGTCTCTGATAGGAAATTCTTATTGGCAGGGACAGTGTTACTGTACTGGTGAATACTAATGACCTCATGCTCATTTTTTTCACTGAATCTCCTTTATCTTATTATTACGTCTTTGTCATTTTTCTTATTTATGGACTATATTAGAATTTATGTTCAAGGGGACATAGGAGTGTGATGTAATAAATGGAGTCTTGGCTTAGTTGTGTCCATGGTGCTTTTCTCAATCTCAAGTGCATAATTAGAATGGACATATTTGGTATTTGGCAAAACCCCAACATCATTTTCTTTGCCTATAGTATAAGAGCTGACACAGGAAGGAAAGTCAAGTGGAAGTTTTCAAATTGAGCCCATGGCTAATATAGTAAATTAAAAACAGTAATATATTAGTGACACTTTTAAAGGACTAAATGCAGATATAGTGATTCCCATTCTACTTTAATTTAACTTACTAGTCCGGCCACCACTCAGAACAGACAGACCCTGAAGTATGACAGTGGAGCGATTATAAACTTAAACAAGCATTTTTCCTCCTGTAGCTGCTGTGCTACATGTGATATCTTGGTTAGAGTAGATAAACATGGACTCAAGTACTTGCTATGTAGCTATTGGTTAGATAAATGAATATTTTCTATCCTCATGAGTTAAGGAGGACTAGAAGTGGCTTATATTTACATGTGGAAGAAGAGAGACTCTGTAGTTTTGCCTTAGGTCTATGTATACTTTCCCTCTTCCTGTCATAACATAGCTTGGACCACCAGGACATTCTGCAGACACTGTTGGACTCTCTCGATAGTCTCATGTAATCAGACAAGATGAACAATATTTGCAAGTCTATCAAAGACATTTTAAAGATATATACACACTGTAAGTAGGAGGTAAATCTGCAAAGATTCAGGGGGTCCATCGCACATGCTTTGAAATATGCTAGGGAATGCTTTTCAAAGTAAAGAACAAATTATTTCATCTTACTCTTCCTGCCACGGAGAAGGAAGCAAGTGCTTTGTAGGTCTCTTTGGGTTTGATAGTGGCAGTTTCTACATTTGGAAACACTGATCTAATCTATTTACTGAGTAACACAGAGAGCTGCCAAGATTGAGAAAGATCCAGAAAAGAGTCTTACAGCAGCAGGTCTGGCCCATGGGGCAGGTAGTACTTTTGCTTGGGCTGCAAATGGACAATTTTTGAACTAGCACTTAAATCAGAGATGGTATTAATGACTGATTATAATGATAGATCTCTTGGGACACCTGGGTGGCTCAGTCAGTTAAGTCTCTGGCTTGATTTCTACTTAGGTCATGATCTCAGGGTCGTGAGATAGAACCCCAAGTCAGACTCCACAATGGGTTTAGAACCTTAAGATTTCTCTCTCTCCTCCTTCTGCCCTCCCCACCCCTGCTCACTCTTGCTCTCACTCTAAAATAAATAAATAAATAAATAAATAAATAAATAAATAAATAAATAATGATAGATTCTCTCAATGACTAGAGAGCTTCAAACTGTATACCTGATGATATACTTTGAATGGAAAGAGAAGTTGTTTGAGATAAAATATATCTCTTAATATAATGGGCCATGCTTAAATAGTTTGTTCAAAGTCCTAGAAGAAAAAAGGCAGGGAATATCAAGGTCAGAGGAAGAGGCATGGAGTTGGGAATGTATTAGGATTTTTGTATGGTCTATTAACTCTCACTAGAGATTACCCACTGGGAAAGAGGCACTAACCAACTGAACAAAAACGACTCAATCACTTGATGTCCCACAGCCTCTAACATACACTGGCTAACACAATTCTGGAAGAACTGGTGCATGAGTAGGTAGCCCTGAGAACAGGAATGCAAGCTATGCATGGGCCTAACAGTTTGGGCTTCACACACCAAGACTAATCTGGCATTGCTAAGATCCAGTCTTCTAGCAAAAGGGACCAGTGCTGAGCTACCTCTGGCATCATCCTTTGAGGCCAACTAGCCACTTGGTAGCAAATTAATTACACTGAACTCCTTACTCCATGGAAAGGGCAGTGATTTGTTTTGCTTATAATCAATATGTGCTTTGTTATGCATTTATCATTCCTGCCTGCAGTCTCTGACTAATCTCATGGGCATGAGACCTGTGTAGTCACACAGCGCCTAAGCTCAGAACAGTCCCACACCTGGTTTAATGTTATTCTGCTGCTACTTTGGAATTCTTTATTTTCAAGCAAGGGATACCACATTTTCATTTTACCTGGGACCAACCATTTATGCAGCCAGCCCTGCTGCAGCCCAGGCCAGTTTCTCCACGTGAAGCCTTACAAAGTATTTACTACATTAATATAGAAAGGATCTAGTGTCCAGCTTCACAGCAAAGAAAGTGGTCCTATCATATACCATACCACTCAGAGGCTGCTGGTTTAAGAGAACAGTGAAAACTATGTTAAGTATAGGGAATGAGGCACCAGGTTTCAGTGCCCCACTGAAAAATTTTCATCAATTTATATGTATGTATATGTATAAATTTAAGTATAAATAAACAACTATTTATATATATACTGGATGGACATGAAATAATTCAAGATATGCATGTCAGCAAAGAAACAGGCAGAGAGGATGAGCTTCAAAGAAATGAGAAACCAAGGGAAATAATGAGAAAGTGATACAGAAGATAAGTCCTTACATGCTAGAGATTGAATACATTCCACAGGGCTAAGGATCTTTGCTTGATTCATTCATGTACCCCAAGCATAGAGAGTAGTGCCCAACAGGTAATAGGCACCCATTAAGTATTTGTTAAGTGAATCAATTTTAAGTTAAAAACAAAGTATGAGCAGCTAGTGACACAATGAATATATGTGTGTTACAGTTAGAGAGAAACAACTTCCAATTATATCCTAGCACTGTACTTTGCATGTAATATGTACTTGGTCCTTGCTCAGTGCTAGTGACACCAGCTATAGTAGAACACTGCTCCTGCCCCGAAAGGGATGGTGGAGGGTGAGTTCATGCTAATGTCATCTAGAGAGCTGACTTCACAAACATGTCTTGATTTAAAGGCTGTACTTTCATGGAGATTGGTTTTGCTTTGGTGTCTATTTTGAAATTTCTAAGAATAATTATCTAACAATTCATTTAAAGCTGATGCTGTACAGGCAGGAACCTACTCACATTAATACAATGTACAATCAATGAATGAATTAGGCTTATCTCATATTAACCTATGAGAATCCTTCTAATTCCAAGACTGTTTGCCTCTACTATTCTTATGCGTGCCCTCTTCAGTATCAGGGTTCTTTAGAACTGCTAAAAGGATAAATCTGGAATCAAAACAAAATGGAGGGGAGTATTAGGGAGGAATTTCTCATCCATATAGGATGAAGTTTAGTGAAACATCCATGATCATAATAGAAAAGGCCTTTAAAGTCACCCAGATGTTCATCTCCCATAGTCTAATGTGTTTCTCTTACTTTGTGGAGACAATAAGCACAAATACTATCTTGCTTACCCTGTTTTTCTAAGCTTCATGCTCACCACCTACTTCTTGATTATCATTCATATGTCATTCCTGCAGCTTGGCTATTCATAGATCTGATTTTTATGTAGAACTCCCTGATCACTGTGGAAGGGCTTGGTTTTCTTCCTATCTTCTCAGCCATGCATTTAACAGTATTCCATTCAGTTATTTCTTCAGATTTGTTCCTGTTATAAATTCCCTAGAACTTGTAAAAAAATTATCATTATTGACTTGCTGAAGAAAAACCTGCTGTGATGCCCCAGCTATGCATCTAATATGTGATTTGGAAATTTATGAATTGATATTTACATATCAAAATTATGAATAAACTCTATCTCATATAGGGCAGAGATCATGTGAGCATTCTGCATAGTGCAGACTTGATAAATATCAAATGACTACATGCAAATTAAAATAGCATTTTCTCACATCCTGGGTTTATATAGATAGGTGTGTTTTGTTCTTGCAGATGAGAGGTTGACTCATGATTATGAACTTTGACATCTTTCTGGCTGATTGAAAATAAATTGTGCATGTCAAATGAGTCCTTATGTAGGTATGAAATTTAACAATTTCCTGTCACTGGCTACAGCCAAGGGATATTTTTGTTGTTGTTTTGGGCAATGTATATTTAGTAACCTCTGCTGTTAATAACTACTTACTAGTAAACCAACTAAGCTCCCAGATACTTTTGCAACTGGGGATGCGGAAGCAGTGGGGTAAACAAAGAAGCATAATTCACTTGTCATTAAAGATACATCACTACACTGTATATTTAAATTATGGTTTTCTTTATTAACTAGTGAAAAGAAAAAAAATATATATTTAGATCCCAGAGAGAATTCAGATCATGGTGAGGAGCTAAGGTAAAGAATGGCTAATTACCTACTTAGGCTTCTGAACAACACATGAATAGGCAGTTTGACTTCTGCTATTAATAAAAGATGTCAGAAAAAATACTTTTAGGGTACAGGACTCTGTATTAGACTTACAGTCAGGAAAATGACCACATTTAGCTTTTACAGGTACTATTAAAAAATCCCCCAAACTCAACTCAGGACACATCCCAGCCTAGAGGAAGTCAGCCCATAATTGCTGTAGTTTTTCAGTATGTGAGATATTTGATATTTATTTCAAGTTTTGTTTTCACTTAATTTATTAATCTTCTTCCCAGATGAAGACTAATCTGTCTGTAGTTACTTAAATCATTTATACCTTCATTTAATAGAATAAAGGATTAAAAAAGGAGGCCAGATCTCCCAAAGTCAGTGACCACACGAGAATGACTTACCTGTATTATCCTCATTTGAGAACGATGACTTTCACTTTACTCAGTGGAGTCTTGAATATGTTACTTTGGTTCAACATAGCAAGCGACGTGTAAACAATTTGCTTTCCGAGGGACAACAGTCCACCATCTTCGACATGGCATCTATCAGATGAGAAATCAGGATAAACTTGAGGATTTTTGAAAGCTGTCCTAATTCCAAGGTGACTACTCTGATATTTAAAAAACAACAACAAGAAAATTTTATGGGTAAACATCGACTTTAAGAAGCTTTCCAGGTCTTTGAGATAATCATCATGTCTTTGCTTTAATAAAACAACTAAAAAAAAGTCAATGGAATCTGATTTCAAATATGGAAATGAAAAGTATCAATCCCCAATTCCATATGTGCTAAATGATAAATTGAGATATTTATACATGCATTGATAAAATATGAAAATCTTCCCAACACTTTCATAGCTCCTTATCTCCCAAACATTTTAGTATTATTGTAAAATTGAACTAATCAAATAATCAAGAGAATATAAATACTGTATGTATTGTGATAATAAATGGCTTCCCAAAAGTTCAGATCTTTTCAAAAAAGGCAGATAGTTTTCTGAATTTTGTCTTAGAAAAAAATAAGCATATATAAATAGTTTGTGATTGTGAGAGAAAATATTTTTCTGGAAAATAGTTTAAAAATATTCATTAAACATCACAATTATTCTCATGTAATTTCCCAAAATCATAATTTCTACAACCTAAATATGACATTAACCTAGGGAAAAATCTCTTAAGTATGCTGTTGTTCTTTTGTGACAACATATTAATTCCAGATACAGGTGTGTGTGTATGTTTGTATCTACACATATATGAGTCTATATCCTCACATTTTGTAAGAACATTACTTGGTACTTCTTTTGTGCCCTTCCAACTATTTCTTTCCATTCACTTTTCATTTTTTGTGAAATTTAATTTCTTCCTCTTCACTTTTTCCTGTCATTAAAACTAATAGCAATTAGAAATAGTAACTAAGCCATTTCTGAAATTTTAATATTTAAGAAAACTGTGGAAAATGTAAAGAAAATATTAAAAATTATGTTCTCTCTCTAATGGGAAAGGCCATGAAAAATTGAGGCCAAAGTGAAACATCAGTTCTCGAAAGAGTTTTCTCAAAATGCTGAAAGTCAATTCAACAAGTAGTTATTGAACTTCTACCCCTGCCCTTGGTGACGCTGTGATATAAAATCAAGAACTTTACCCACAGGTAACACTTGATTCATTTTGATTTAAAACTGACAGTTGAGAAAGTCTACTCAAGGTTGCATTTGCTCTTTATATATAAATAAATCTCTACAGTTTGAGTTTTTCCCAATATCAGTGTTTGAGTTTTAGAAATCTTTGTCCTTTTTTCCCTAGATCATTGTATAAAAAAAATTAAACTTTGAAAATGTTAGTGATTAAAAAGTAATTTACGTGAGAGTCTGCTGATTGTATAGAAAGAAGGATTTTAACTTTGAGAAAAGGTAGATTCTGTATGTATAGATATATATATTTTTAGAAGCTTAAAATATATTCTTTTGCTAATTAAATACTTCCTGTATTTATTTTTTTTGTTATGAAACAGTTTGCTATGTCAATATAGTAATAATAAAGAGAATAATTAATTATTTATTCAATAAAAATTTAGAGAGTACCTATACTTTTCCAGGCATTGTACTGAATGCAGGACTTGCCAAATAAGAATGAAGCCTCAAATATAGAAGGGGAAGAAACTAGAAAAAGTAACGGGGAATTATTTGAATATACACAATGAAATAGCATCTTGATTAAATATTTTTTTGGGAAATATAGAAAAACTGATTTTGCTTGAGAGAAAGAGAATGATTGGTTTTTTTTTTTTTTTCTTTAGACATATAAGTGAATCTTAGCTACCAGAGATGAAGAAAAAATAGGAGCAATGATGTCCTTTTTCTTCTTTCCTATCACAGGAGATATGAAAGACAAGAAATACGAAAATTGGTATGTTTTCCTCTAGTAAAACCATTAAGAGAGAATCAGGGAAGAAGAATGAAAAGGATAAGGACTAACTGTATTTGAATAAAGGCTCAGAATAAAAATTAATCATCATAAAAAACAAATACAAATAACATTGAGTTTTTTTTTTTTTTTTTTTTTTTTTTTTAAACAGCACCTTTTCTGCCGCGGGTTTGAAAAAAGAAATGAATGTGGAAGAGCTGGAGGTGTGGGTGGAGGAGTACATAAATGTCCAGAACTGGAAGAGGAGAAATTGAAATACAGAGCTCCCACCCACATTGACATGTGCAGATTCTGTTGTTTTAAAGGGCAGTGAGAAATTTGGGACATTCAGAGGAAAATGATCCCTTCTAACTCTAAGAAATTTTGTTATACTTATCTTTACTTACATCCCAGTGATTCTATGATAATCTCAGGAAGTTTTATCCAATTTGAAGGAAGATCTTAGGATAAGATTAGGTAAGGAGGAATATAATTCATGTGGGGTGTTGATAAAAAATAAGCAGGGATTCTAGATTCCAAAGAATGGGGTGGTCTGTAGAAGACTGAAGGCATCTAGAGGGATTTTAGAAGCCAGACAGAATTTCCAGCATGAGAACTGTTAAACTGCAAGTGGATTGAGGAGGGTCTGCTGCTTGGTAGGGGGAGTATAGATCCAAGGATACCAGGTTTAGGCTGATACTAATTCCAGACTTATTCACCATCCCCCTGTGCCCACCCTGGCCCATCATCTCATCCCCAGTGGAAAGGCTTGGTTGTGTCTCGAGGGTTGGTTAATAAGGAATCAAGTACCACAAAGGTGAGACAGTGAAGTGCAGTAATGCATAGCATGTTCTCTGGAATCAGACTGCTTGAGTTTGAGTCTCTCTTCCACTTACTACTTATATAATCTAGGTTAAGTTTCTCAACTCTCTAAAACTCAGTTTTGCAGCATAGTATGGGAATAATAATAGAACCTACCGTCTAAGACTTCTGTGAGAATTAAATGTATTTAATCCATTAAGATGTGGCACTGTGCTTGGTCTACAGCAGGCACTTCATAAGTGATAACTCATTCACTTCGTGGGTAGAAAAAACAGGTCAGGAGGCAGGAATTGAGAACAAATGGGTTGATTCTTGTGTTATTTTTGTACTCTTCAAATCACAGTTGAGATTTGACATAGGAATGATAGCACAAATTTTGCACAATGCCAGACACAAGAAACACAAGATAGATCATCTGCTGCCCTCATTGACAGTCTTTCCTTGCACTTCATAGAATTAGGTCACATCTAAATAGAGGAACCATTGACTCAAGTCTTGTTTATATCCTTAGTAAAAAGATGTGTAAATTTTAAGAATGTTGTTAAAAGTTTTTGACTCTTTAAAATATGCCTCATTGAAGATGCTTATGGTTGGCATCCACTCCAGGCTTTAAACATTAGATAACGCATAAAGAAGCCTGGTCTACAAGGGTTTGGGGATCTTTATTATTGAAAAGTGGCTAAATTCTCTGTTTTGAAGTATATAAATGGAGTTTATGACTTCTGAGACATTGGCTTATTTCAATCCACTATATTGGAAATTTTTACCATCATAGCATTGAACTCTGCAAACAGGACTTCTTACTTAGAAGCATTTTACATTCACATGTGAGTAACATTAAAGGATACTTTTGGGTTCATAAATGTATGCAGAGAGGGTACTCATGTTTTATATTTAAGAGGTTTGGAAAGTGGCATGATAAGTAATAAAATCAACAATGGTAACTATTAATGTAATCAAATGCAGATATTGCTTTAAAATAAATAGGACTAATGATTAGGAAGAAAACAGGCCTTGGGGGAAAAATAGAACTAAGCATATGAGCAATGATTAAAAAATAAGCCAGTTTATTATCAACCAATGTCTCAAATATATCAAATCATAATATATCAAACCAGAAAATAAAAACTTGGTTCAAGCATAGTTTTTGTCATAGAAGTCTATTATGTTTTATGTATTTGTAGGGGAAAAAAAGTGATTTTAGGACTATCGTCAAGAAAAGACTTTGACGTGGCAACAGGATGGCCAAGGATACCAAACCAATCCCTGTGGATGATGTATAAGCCAAATTTGATCATGGAGATGGACAGTGCTTTGGGACTTCCCTCTGGGAAGGTGTTATCAGGATTTCTCTGTAGGAGGAATTGAATGCAAACCTGGGCAAAATAAAAAAATATACAAAGAGAGGGTTTTGACCTGTCTAGACCTTGTAAATCCAATCATGCAAGATTGAGGATCTCTTGTGCAATAAAGAATCTTAGTTTACTATCTACCTATCGATCACTGCAGGTGAGTTTTAGTAGACCCAGTGTTGCCTTCCCAATTTACCAATATTGTTACAATAAATAGCCAGTGTATGAGTTCGTTTCTTTGGTAGTACTTATGTATTGAATTAGGATTTCAATAACCTGCTGCTGTAACCAAACCACTTTTCTTTTCTGCTAACTTAAATGTGAAACTCTCAGGGTAGAAGAGGAAATCATCAACAAAATCAATGTGCAATTTCTAATGCTTGTGACTTTAAGAACTTATGCTCTCTCTCCATGACCTTCCTTGAGATCTACCCAAGCCCCCTGCATGAACATATCTGAAGGGAGAGCAGATACAGACACACCTGGACATAAACACGTCTGGCTATGCATTTGTAATGGGAGGTGGTGATCTGCTCCTATCAGTGGTCACACATAGCCAATTTTTGTTGTTGTGATACAGAGTCAGTAATAAGTAATTTTATGCATGTGAAGTCACAGTGCGAGAACAGGAGTGAGCTCTTCCTAATCATTATGTCAGAGAAGAGATGCTTGGGCTGTGGCGCCTAACTCAACATGTGGACACTGGGAGATGACAGCATACATGTCACCTATGTAGAATTCCCTGATGCATGTCACCTCCCCACACTATTCTTAGGAAAGCAATAATATCTGGTTGCTACCATGCAGTCAGTTTTAACACAAGCTTGCAAGAGAATAAGAACACCTGCTCACTTACTCCTGAAGAATCTCTTTTAGAAATCCCTTTGAATCATGAAAGAAACTCTCGGCCAGAGAGTGGGGCACTTGGAGTCTCGACTGTTCTAAACTTTGAGTCAGGTAGACAACTCCCTTTTTGACTATTTTCCTCTATCTTTCACTAAACCTGAAAGCACTCCCACTGGTTCTGCTGGCAATGTTATACCCGACTAATAAAAATGAGGTGCGGTACTCAATTTATCCGGGCCCGATTATGTTGGAAGGCAGCTAAAGGCAAAAGTGAGTCCTGTGTACTGAACAGCACTGGAGCCCCTGTAATCTAGAGGGGAAAACATTCAAAGGGCACCGTGAAGCTCAATTTACAGAAATAGACAGAAAATTGCTGCCAGGCGGCCCAGCAGACAATGCTTATGCACAGCCATCGCAGACCAGGTTGATGCTCAATTTGAGGAAAAGAAGTTGTATAGCATCAGGCACTGATGGCTTGTGTGCCATCCTCCCTGAATACAGAGAATCGTGTCCGGGTCACCAACACGTGTCTTGATGAACCTGGTGCCAGTCCATGAGTTTGAAATATTTTCTCTCCCCTGGTCATTTCTACCTGTGTTAGAAAATACTGTGTTTAAAATGCTCAGGGTTAGGAGGAACCTGGGTGGTACAGTGGGTAGAGCATCTGATTTTTGGTTTTGGCTCAGGTCCTGATTTCAGGGTCATGAGATCCGGCCCCACGTCGGGCTCCACATGCAGAGTCCGCTTAAGATTCTCTTTCCCTTTCTTTCTGCCCCTTGCCCCCGCCTCTCTCTCTCTCTAAAGTAAATAAATACATCTTAAAAAAAAAAATAAAACGGGGGCATCTGGGTGGCTCAGTGGCTAGTGTCTGCCTTTGGCTCAGGGCATGATCCTGGGGTCCTGGGATCAAGTCTGCATCAGGCTCCCCACTGGGAGCCTGCTTCTCCCTCTGCCTCTGTCTCTGCCTCTCTGTTCTCTCATGAATAATCAAAATCTTATAAAATAAAATGCTTGGACTGAAATAATCAGTTCTATCATCAATTCATAATTGATCGCTGATTATAAACAGCTCGGTATGAAATTCCTTAGATGTTTTGCTCAGCTTTGTCAGCATTGTGCTGCAATCTTGTCAAACTCTTGGCTTCTGAACGAAGTTATTTTCGTCAGAGATATTATGAGAAGTTTTATGTCACATACCAACACCTTCTGGCCATGCATCTTACCCCTTTACCCCTAATAAAAAGGTCTGAGTCTTATGTCCTAAGGAACCTTAAGGAAGCTTTCGAAGATGACCTTTAGTCAAATAGGTCAACTATTATTTAAGCTTCTTCAATTAATGCCTTTCTGGATGTCTTGTTTTGAAAATCATGTTTGACATTTTGACAGAACTTAGCTTTGATATTCAAGCCGATTTGCCCTCCTCCAGCTTTCTCAGCTACCAGGCACTTGAACTTTCACTCACATTTTTTTCTGCTAAGCTTCTGCTGACGGGCCTCTCTAGATACCATTGAGTAGGCTGACTGAAATATAACCTCACTCCAGGTCAAATGCCTTTAAGCTGAAAACCATTTCCAAGAAGGATGAAAATCTCAGATATTTCAAGTCTGTCTATTTGGCAGTGTGGAGATAAGAACAATGAGTCTTCTTGTTGTTGTTTTTTTTTTTTTCATTTTTGCTGTTCTGGAGCAGCTGAGAGAAAGAGCTCAAATGTTTAATAATACTCATCACTGTGCATACACAAAGTGTAGAGTGGAAAACAGAATGGGGAAGGCTGAGTAACCATTATAGTAATGGGCAAGTAAAATATAATATTAATGGATTAATGGGCTGAAGGTGTAAGGCATATGTCACAGTTTTTTTTTAATACAAGTAATATAATTTTGACTTGAATATTTTTTTTTTGACTTGAATATTTGAGTCAATTTCAGACGCATGACTCCAATTGATTTGGTAAGATTAGATTTGTCATAGGTCAAAAAAAAAAGTGCATTAATGGCTGAAAAATATCACGTGAACTTATGCTTTGGGAATTCCCAAAAGATTGCCCACTGAGTAGTTTGTCCCCTTTCATATTGTCTCAGAATCTTAACAGGAGAGTCTCTGCTTTATTGGAATCAGGCATTGTCATCAAAAAGTCTCCTTAAAATAAATCCATATTATCTATAGATGAAGGGAGAAAGGAGTAGCCATTTCATTTTCCTAATAGTTGATCTATTTGGAAGAAACTACCTTAAAAGCTAGAGATAGTTTCTTGGGAAATAACTCTGGCATTTTTACTGCAGAGAGACAGTTTCTTGGGACATAAGACTCAGGCATTTTTACTGCATAGAGATAATTTTTGGGGACATAAGACTCAGACATTTTTACTAGGGGTAAAGAGACAAGATGCATGGCCAGAGTGAAGTTGTTGGTATGATTTGACATATAAACTCTCCCAGCATCCCTGAGGAAAATAACTTATTCAGAAGCTGAGAGTTTGACAAAGATTCCAGGAGAATCTTGACGTCTCTGAGTGATCGGCAACCACCGGAGGGGAATCGGGGACTGAGCTGGTTTTGCTGAAAGGGCACAGCCCGGGCAAGGGTGATATATACGTTGTAGGAGGTACAGTAAGTAGAGATCACAAACATAAATGTAACCTTTTTTATAATTTTATTTTAGCTAACTCTGTCTTCTTACACAACCCATTTCTGAATGTCTAACTCCCTTGTTTTACTTACTCTGTGTATTGACTTCTCAAAAGAGCACAGATTTCACAAATGTTAGGAGGCGGTGGTTTGCTTCATACTTGAAAGTCATGGCTATTTTGGTTCACAGGAAGGGAGAAGGAGCATCACAAATGAGACCGTAATACATCCAACTTGAAGGGTATGTTCATTAATTGAAACTCACAGTATTATTATATGCAATTTAAAGTCTTAAGTCTAAGAAATAACTATTTCAGATATCGGAATCAGTTATATTTTTTGCTTAAAGAAAAATGTCTATCTTAAGACTCCAAATGAGTTAAAATAGGAAGCTTTTTATTTTTGATTTTGTTCATACTCTACTTGCTCCCTACTTTTGCTAAGCAATTACTTAAATAATTTGTATTTCTCACATGTAGATATTTTCTAAGTATGACATTTATCCCCAGGCATGACAAGAACACGATTTTTTTTCATCCTCCCATTTTAGAATATTAAGAATTCCATCTTCTCTTGAGACTAAAGCGTACTCTCTAACCCCAAATGCTCTTTGTCAGTAGTCATAACATTCACATCAATTCTCTATCAAGATTTTGATTGCCTTCCTGGGCTTCCTTTTTCTGGTGTGGAACACCCACCACTCCAGTTAAACTCTCCCTAATTTCTCCTGGTCAGCACCAGGATCCATCAACTCAGCATGAAGAAGGCTTCATCGTGGGATCTCTGGGTGGCCCAGCGGTTTGGCGCCTGCCTTTGGCGCCTGCCTTTGGCCCAGGGCGCGATCCTGGAGACCTGGGATCAAGTCCCACGTCGGGCTCCCCGCATGGAGCCTGCTTCTCCCTCTGCCTGTGTCTCTGCCTCTCTCTCTCTTTCTCTATGTCTATCATGAATAAATAAATAAAAATCTTAAAAAAAAAAGAAAAGAAGGCTTCATCGTGGAGTGAATTAATGCAGTGAACACAGTCACGACACTATTGCGTGGCTGGATTAATTATAGGCTAAGAAGGAGGGTTAAAAATATAGACCTTACGCAAGCTAGAACTTTACTTTCTTACCTGTGTAAGGTAGAAAGTAAGGTTATTTCCGTTACAATATTATGTCTTCTCAAGGGTGTGGCAGTCAATCAATATTGAGGCTGGGTCACCACCATGCTAGCATTTTAACCACTTAGGAAAAAAAAAAAAAAGAGAAACTAAAGGGAAAAAGATGTCCTTTTATGGAGGTGATAGTGCAGCTTCATATTTCTTTGAAGAGAAATGGGTCACATGGCATATCTGGGAACAAGGCAATTTGAAGATCTTAGTCTGTAGGTGGGACTCCACACAGGGAGCCTGCTTCTCCCTCTGCCTGTGTCTCTGCCCCCTACCCCCTGCCTGTGTCTCTCATGAATAAATAAATAAAATCTTAAAAAAAAAAAAAAAATGGAGGAGAAACTAGAAACTGTCCTAGCCTTAAATTTTAGGCTGGTGATGCTTACCCTACCTTTGGATGCTTTTCTTCCTCCTAATCTTCTCCTTTTCTTTCGGTTAAGGCTATTTATGTATTCATTGCACCTCTTTCAAAGAACCCGGGCAGCACATGGCACTAGAGTGTAGTTGGATATTAAATGATACCACTTTTAAGCACTAAACTGAAAGTTATTTAATTTACAAAAATGTGCTTTACCTTACTGTTTAAAGACTGTATCTGTGGTTTTAGGGAAGTGTGCAGTGTGTGTTTAATTAATTAACTTTCTAATTCATCAAATGATTACTCTTTACCTACGACATGAATAGAGCTGAGTGTAGTATTTTGGAGATACAAAGAATTTGAACACAAAGAAACTTTCCTTGAATAATTGATTCACCACCTGAGATACCCAATGAAAAATCACCAAATACAGCAATGATAGAAGAGCTGTACAGGACAGAAGAGATGAGGGTTCGTTTGTTTGTTTGTTGTTGCTTTGTTTTGTTTTGGTTACTTGATGTGTATTTGATGGAACCTCTTTCATCACATGCATTTTCAAAAAATTCCTTTCTTGAATTAGTGTTTATATTCCCTGTAGCTCATGAAATATCCCATTGTAAACATATATAATTATTATATTAGGAAATAAAAATAATATTACCCTCTACTAGGGCTGTTCATCTAAATTATATAACCTTTGTTCTTTGATTCTGTTGATCATGAAAATGGCATAATTATAAAGTTTATAATGTCATAATATTCTTTCTCTTTTTTAATGAGACAGAAAGAGTGACTTTCAAAGTTTAATGTTTCTAATCAAGTGGGAAGTTTGCTGAAAATATATATTTAAAGACTCTATGCAGAGATTCTGACTCTGTAGGCCTTGTATAAAGGCCAGGAACTGTCATTTTCCACAAGCACCCTATTGATTATGTGGTTGCTCTCCTTCCCACTTTAAAAAATGCCTGGTTTAAAGGACACACTGTGGGGAGTTATAAGAATAGAAACTTTGCATAGTTTAAACATCTTTCTTGTGAAATTGTTTCTGCCACTGTGATTGTCTCTTGCAAGAGAAGGCAATTATTCCATTGGCCATATTAAGACAAAAATCAATGTATTTAAAATGCTTACATCTTAATGAAATATAATCTCACATAAGAGCTGCGATTGATGTGGTCTCTTTGTATCTTTACCTATTTTTAATAATATATCTTGACCTATTTTTGATAAGAAAAGATGTTAAAATAGAACAAACTGATGTTTATACCTATTATTAGAAATATAGGTAGTATTAGTTATCTTTCTTGATTATGTGTTTCACCTCATTGCTTCTGGATTATAATTTAGGTCTGAGGTTAAGAAAAGAAAAACAAGAAAGCAGGAGAAAAAAGGAAGGAAGGAAGGAATGAACAAAGGAACAAAGGAAGGAGGAAAGAAAGGGAATACAAAATAAAACAAAGAATGACCTTGAAAAACAATAACACTTTATATTGAGAACCATATGAAAATAGACTCCATAATCCAGCTAGGTCCCTACAGATGATGATAAGTAAAAACACCACTGGTACTTTAAGCTTCCCTCTCCCCACCCAATTCTGGCTGTTATCACTGGAAAACACCAGTGCCCAGTTTTTTACTGATTGTTAACCCAGTTTGGAAGATATTTTATTGAAACTGAAATAGAAGTGCTACCCTCTTATGCATTTAAAAAATATGATTTTCAAATTTCAAAAATTGTATTCAGGAACACATTGTTCTTGACCCTCCAGACCTGCCTCTGCATTTCCCAAAGCATAGTTGGTCTAATTTTAACCTTTAATTTTATTGAGTAGATAATCATTTTATAACCACGAATACCTTGCCGATTTCTTGCCAACTCTTCCCACCTTTAACACTACCATCATTGATGTTTATTGATTTGAGACTTCTGCATCACAGTACTTAATTAATTTCAAACACAGCAGAATATTTTGGGATTTTATATTCAGGATCCCATTGATTTCTTGTCTTGACAGTTTTAATCAGATTTGGGAAAAAGGAAGATTATGTCAAGGCTGTTTACTCATATCTTGGTTAAAAATTTTATAAGTGCAATCATTAGAAAGTGCTTCATTTGAATAATGTATCTAAGTCTTGAAGTGATGAATTATACACGCTGGACATTAACATAATATTTACTTTAAACATCAGAAAGAACGTGTGCTTTCAAGACACAACATACATCTCACATAACTAAATACAAAGGGTATTTAAGTATATGATTATATCCTTATTTTACATCATTTTTGGTCACACTTCCACATCGTAATGCCTAATAATAGCCCGAAATCCATGGGGCCTTGGTATGGGTTTCTGTGCTCTGCTTTAGTGATTAACCAAATAGTCAAATACATCATTTCAAACTTTATTCTTTAAAGACAGTCTTTTGAAAGACTATTACCTGCATTGCTGTTTTGTGGTACAACAGTGACAACCAGTGGCCACTGGATTTCACTGACACTTTATCTCAGCAGACAATTTATTGCCGACATTGTAGATTAACAAGAGCCTGCATCTCACTTTAATAACTAGCACTCAAGGAAGAACTTGCTTCTTGTTGATCTTTATTTTATCTTTTACTAAAAATTTGTATGTATCTGCCGCGTGTCTATTTGAGAAATGTTTTATTAACCAAGCATTTGAAATGTAGTTTAAAATGTTTTACTAAGAGGTCACTGCAAATGCAAATATGGGAGGTGATTGGAAGATTCTTTAGGGGGTTCATCCTATGTGGTATGTAAACCAGATTTTATTATTATTATTATTATTATTATTATTATTATTATTATTACTGTTTTCTTTTACCTGTAAGGAAAAGGAAGATAGTTACTAGGTGTATGTGAAAAACAGGTCAAAGCACTGTGGGCAAACAGTTGGGGATTGCATAATTATTCACTACCTGAACATCCCAGATTGGTCTCATCTTCCCTTCCTAAAAGGTCCATTATTTCTTTCAAATGGAGAGCTTAATGGAGTAAAGCTTTGCTAAATGTAATGAGCTGAATAATGTAGAGTTCAACTTTGGATTATGGACTTTTGGAGACTCCAAGCAGTTAAAACTAATGATTTAATCCCTGTATTTATTTTAAATTTCTTTGAACAGATCTATTTATATATTCCAGAAGCTCTCTCTGAGACATGGCAATCTAGAAATACCCTTTTTCACCCCTCTAGCGTCTATGACATTACCACTCTGTCTCAAACTGTCTTCTCTCTCTCTCTCTCTCTCTTTTAGCATCGCTCCAAACCTTCATTTCCTCCTCACTGGCACTGCTCTAAGAGTGCTTATGGCAAATTTGCTTCTGTAATCATAACTTGAACCCATCTGGGGATGAGATTGGCTACAAGCTTAGTATTTCCACTTAACATATTCATGATTAGCATGCACAGAAGGAGTAGAATTAGGATGAATGTTTTTGGAACAGTACAGATAAATCCTCATAAATGTAGTACAACAGCTCTGGAAACGCACAGTGCGGAAATGTAATGAAGCTGAACTCTATAGAGAGTTTGGTATTCTCAGTACCATGCCTCTCCTAATGAACTCATTTAGATTAGAAAATGGATTTAATATTTTATTGGAATTAACCTGAGCCAGTAAAGAGGATTACAATTTCTTTCCATAAATATAGTGATATTACAGGGTAAGGTAGCATGTTACATGAATATTAAGCACTTTATGAACATTGTCATGAAGCCAAAAGGTGTAAGGTGATTATATTTTAATATAGTGGTACTGTTCTTACAATAATTAAATTTGAATAGCAGTGAAAGGATATTTTAAAAAGATTTAAATCAAAATTTTGTTGCATTTTTAGAGCTAAAATGCCATGTGATTAAAGTTAAACCCAGAATAGAACATTTAAATGATCAGCCTCAGCAGAAGATATATTTTCCCAAGTGGGAAATAAACAACAAAGGAACTTGGGATAGGGAAGGGAAACAAAGATTCTGAGCTTGCCTATAGAGAAGGATTATTTACTCACCTGTGACCACTTTGGTAGATAAGGTAGACAAAAATAGAACTCTTCTGCACTATGGGCTGAGTTCTCTTTTCCTGTTATCTTTCCTTTCATTCCAAACCCACTCAAGTCCTTTGTGGATGATGAGTGGATTTGTGTGTGTGTGTGTGTGTGTGTGTGTGTGTGTGTGTGTCTATAAAATTTACATAAGAGAATATAAAGTCTATACAGGAAGAGATTCATGAGAAACCAAAGAACATGTCCTCTTTTCCTCTAAAACCTTCTAGCTATAAGCTACTTCTATCATTAATTTTTTGTAAATCTAGCTGATATAGGCAAGGGAACTAATATCACACTTTTGTAATCTTAAGGAAAGAAAGAAAGAAAAAAAAAATCTGTAACATGAATCTGATCCAGCCTTAAAGAAAGGGCAAGCTTTGGCCCTGAAGTGCCATTTCTACCCATTTTGTAAAGTCAGCTACTGTGCATATGTGCACCCGAGCGATCAGTGATTTTACAGGATAAGGCGCAGTGAGCACTCCGAGCCGGAGGCCGAGGTTAGGTCTTCAGGCTGTGCAGAAATCTTCTGATTAAAGCTGGACACGTGCTGTAAAGTTGCTCAGGCATGTACACAGAGTTAGTTTAAGCAAAGCTTCCCATCCCGACTTCGTTCCACCTCCAGGAGTCCAACTTTTTTGCTTTAGCTGGGGAAAGGTATGTAAGTGTGGGTCTCAGATTTCTCCAACCCGTACACGCAAAGAGCTCCACGGCTGATGCTCTTTTAAGCTTCAGTCACTCTAGGGCTTTGAGATGATGCTATTAAAGTGGAATAAGGGAAATCAGCTGCTTGCTGAGTATGCGGGGCAACAGGCCCCAACCCGGCGATATCAGCAGCAGGGTCATGTCACAGCACCCAGAGATGTTGCTCCTTAGAGGGAGCGAGCCTTGCTGCAGCGCAGGCGAAGGAAGCCTGCTGAGGAGCACCTGCGGAACCCAAGGAGGAGAACCCTGGGTGAGGGGACAGGACTGGGCCGAGGAGGGGAAAATGCCGGGAGTCTGGAATCTGCTGGTCTCACACAGATCCGGGTGGAGACCCTTTGCTCTACTTTATTTTCATTTCTGTGTGTGTGGGTTTTTTTTTTTTTTTTTTACGTCTGGTCGCCTGTTTTCCTGCCTCTTATTTTACTGTCTGATAGGGTAAACCTTTGAGTTTAACATTTTTACTGTAATTAGCCCAAGGATGCATCTCCCTGGGGTGTTGGACAGGGCTAGGGTAGATGGGGGTGCGAGGGCAGTTATTAGCAAGGCTACAGAAGTAAACAGAGAGATCCCCAGAAAATCTTTAACTTTTACATTCCCTAAAAGGATCTGGCAGCAAGACATAGTAGGCTTTTAAACCAGGCAAATTAGCTTGGAAAAGGATTTTCTAAATTTCCTTATCGACTTCTTTAGTATATCAACGATTAGTCTGGCTGACTTAGTTCAGAGAGCTCTCTTGGTGTGAAGAGAATAGACTCTGTGTCTACAACTTTTTATTTTCTAGTAAGAGGATAAGATATAGGAGAGATAAATAATCTCCCAGCAATTCTCATACTCCCAAGAATGAGTTAAGAAGCTCAAAGAGCGTCCCCACTTTCTTCTCTTTAGGCGTATGTCCAAATAGGAGATGCTGTATTGAATAAGTGTGTAGCCTCCACTCAGGATGCCTTTTGGGATTCCAGAAAGTGATTTGCAGGCTATATTCTTCTTGCCTATGAGTCAGCTTCTACGGAGGAAACTTGGCAGTTAATGGTAAGCAGGCCAGGCAGCAGAAGATAGACGGGCAAGTAGCTACCAGATAACCTTAGGACATTGCCCTAGAACTAGAGGAGAGATGAGAGTATTTGAAGACACCGCCCTTTCTTTCTTTGCCAAGTTCATTTAAATCACTCTCCATTCTCACTCAACCTATAGTGGGTTTATATGGTGACTCTTTCCCTACAAAGGATAGGTTCAAGTTCTTAACCCTGGACACCAGAGTGTGTGATTTTATTTGGAAATAATCTTTGCAGATGTAATTAAGACTTTTGAAATGAGATAATCCTGATTTAGGGTGAGACTTAAATCCAATGATTATTATTATTTTTAAAAGATTTTATTTATTTATTTGACAGAGAGCGCACAAACAGGGGGAGCAGCAGAGGGAGAGGGAGAAGCTAAGCAGGGAGCTTAATTGCGGGGCTCAGTCCCAGGGCTCTGGAATCATGACCTGAGCCAAAGATAGATGCTTAACCAACTGAATTACCCAGGTGCCCTGATTATTGTTTGTATAAGAGAAAGGAGAGGAAGGGATTTGAGAGACCTACACTGAGACACAGGTAAGAAGACCATGTAAAGATGGAGGCAGAGATTGAAATTAAGCTAATTAATTTAAATAAACCAAGGAACACCAGGAGAATACTTTGAAATCAGTCTGTTTTGTTTTTGTTTTTGTTTTAGGAATTTCATATTTTAAACCTTTTGTAGAGAGAATATTTTTAAAAATTCTAAATTACACAGAGTAATAATACAGTGAATGTCCATGTATTCACAATTCACCATCCAGACTTTAGAATTATCGATTCTGCCAATCTTGTTTCACACATAACCCTTGTAACATACAAGGTTGGTTTCTCAATTCTTTGTGTACTTGTGCCTTCCCGTTGTTCTCTCCAAGACAGTAGTGCCTGGGAATTTATAAGTTGTTGCATGGCTCTTGAACAATTATTGACAGATGTGGAGCATGGAAGTATAGCTCCTATGTATTGGGTCTGGAAATCTCAAAGGTTTAATTTGTACACCTGACCTCCACTGCAGGATCATGTTAAAGCTACCTTCTGCAGAACATTCCATGAAATCCCACCTGTACTCATTCTCATTCGCTTTCTTTGGCTGGCAGAGCTAACTTGACAAAAGAGGACCATAAATCCTTGTCACCGGGTCTGCTTTGGGGGAATTTGACTTAATACCCTCACCTACTAAGATCCTACTGTGTTATAATGAAATAATCCACAACCTAATAGCATTTCAACTATATTTCAATATGTTTCTCAAAAAGTTAAGGACTGAGTATCTGAGTGACTCAGATGGTTAAACATCTGGTTTGGGCTCAGGTCATGACCTCTGGGTCCTGGGTCCTGGAATAGGGCCCCGCATAGGGCTGGCTCAGTGAGGAGTTTACTTCTCCTTCTCCCTCTGCCTCTCCTCTGCTCAAGCTCTCTCTCTCCCTCTGTATCTCTCTGTCTCAAATGGATAAATAAAATCTTAACAAAACGTTGAGGGCTTTATAAAAATGCATTACCATTATCACACCTAAATATGACAATAAAATCTCTTAATGCATAACATACCAGTCAGTATTCTTACAATTGCCTGATAAATAAATATAATTGTTTGTTTGATTGATTTGATATGCAAGCAAGATTTTCACAGTGCATTTGATTTGAAATGTCTTCTTACTCTCTTAATATAGTGGTTTCCTCTCCATCTTTTCTTTTGTTGATGTTCTTGTATTAGAAAAACATTGTCATTTTTCTTTAGTGTTTCCCACAGTCTGTATTTAGCTGACTGAGTCTTCATGGTGTCTTTTAGCATATTTGTCTAGCCCCCATATATTGTATGCATTTGTAGTTGAATTTAAAAGCTTGATCAGATTCAAATGTGATATTTTTGCTAAATCTCCTTCATTGGTCGTGATAGATCCTTTCATTAGAAAGAAACAAAATTGTGTTTCTCTTTCTGTTACTTAGTTGCCATTAATGATTAATGTCTTTATTCATTAATATTTCAGGGACTGAAAACTGGTGATACTCTGATTCTTTTAATTCCTTTTTCATTTATTACTGGGTTAATTCTGAAAAGACAAATATTTGGTTTGTCTATTTGGTTATCGTTTGGTAAAATTCACATAGAGAAAGCAGGATAAATGTTTACTTTTTTTCTTTTTACCAGTTTTTAAGATAGTGGGTTAATTAGTTGACCAAATATTTTTTTTGTATTTCAGTATAATTATGAATTCATTAGTTGAAATATATTTGATGTACTTCCTCCATTATAGTGATTATTCTTCTAGTCCACTCCTTGGCCAATGGGAGTTGACTTATTTCTTTTGGTATGACTAGAGTAGTCTTTGATATCTTCCTTGAGAGTTACGAGCTTCCATGATCATCTTGTATCGATATTATGATTACATTTTTAAGGGTAAATATATCAGGAGTTCAACTGATTCTTTTCATTATAATTCAAAACTATTGAATTTTTATTTAACCAATTCTAATATTATTTTAGGTCCCCTTTCTGCCACACAGAGAATGCCAATTCCCAATAGTGCTAGTAATGATAGAGTATCATCTGCTTTCTCCCACAAAACATACAGAAGTCTCTGTTGATAATTATAATTTTCACCAACAGTATGATTATCGAAATCAGTGTAAGTTTTTGTTTTTGTTTTAGTTACATTACTATATTAAAGACTCATGAAATATCTATTCTCTAGGTGGTTATGCCACCAACAAATTGCACAGTTTTGTTTATTGTTATTTGTTATATATATATATTTTTATTTTTCAGGAGTAAATATATGTGTGTATGTGTGTGTGCGTTATGTGTTCAAAGGTATATAGCTCCTATTCCTTTGTCTGTGATCTTAAACCCTTGTTCTACCTATTGGTAAGCATTTTTTTTTTAATCTTGGTTTTATTTCATTGCTTGTTTGTCAAATATAAACGTGTATATTCATATTCTTTCTTAGGTAAACAGTGATATACTCACTTTTTTTCTCCCTCGCTTTTTTTCAATTAATGATAAATGTAAGAATATATTCTAGAGTAATATATAGAAATTTTCTTCATTATTTTTACAGTAGCAAAGTGTTCTACCTTGTGGTCCATACCATAACTTATTAAAAACAAGTTTTATATTGATGGATATTTAGGCAAATATCACTTTTTATTTCTAATATAAAAAAACAGTTCTTCAATAAATAATCTTGTCCATATTCCTTTTCATATTGTTACTAGTATATTTTTGGGATATATTCCTAGAGATGGGATTGTTGGGTCAAAGACCAAATGTATCTGTACATTCAGTAGTTAATATTAATTTTTTTCTTCATAACAGCTATACTGCTTTAGGAAGTATATTTTTGTCTACTTTAAAATATCACTTTGAATGTTTTTATTTCATGTGAAACAAAATGTTTTATTTTGCTTTACTTTAAATAAATGAGTTATACCTAGTTAATATGTATTGGTAAAATCAGTGTATATAGTCTTACCTTTGTCTTGTTATGTTATAGGAGTAAGGTTTGTCTTTTTCTGACCATTAAACAAAATAGGACATCCAGTGCCTTTAGAACACAATAAAAAATTCCAACAAATATTTTGTCAGTTACAGTCATATTTTGAGAGAGCACATTCTTAGAATTTCTTGGAAAACAAGAGAATTTAACCAAATATTATGTTAAAGCTAGTATAAACTTGTAAATCTACTTGTTATTATATTGTGTTAAAGAGAGGAGGATACTGTTGGGTGATTCATGGTTGACAAGAAGAAATTAGTGAACTGCCCCTAAGTACTATCAACCTACTGTAGATTAGGACTCTTCTTCCATCTGCTTCTCATATTTTCTGTTTCAAATTCTTCATGTAGCAATGTCAAAAGCAGCTGTGGGTGTTTTTACCTAGTTGCTGTATTTCATTGTCAGGCTGTTTTTATGATTCATTATTTGGTCCAAAAGGATCCATATTAGATGAATCTCTAGCCTCAGATTATCCTTTGTCATCAAGCACATTTACTGCCTGATATGTATGACTACCCCTTGCTGAATATAATATTTGTTACAACTGGAGCTTCTTACTTTGACTTGATATTTGGAGATGAGATTAGTTCTGTTCTGCAGTTCTACTTTGTGCTATAGTATTTTCAACAAATTTGATAATAATGCATGCAGGTATATATCTTATATGAATTGGATATTTTCAATTTACTTTTCCCCCCATTTCATTGTGTTATCTCACCTTTTAGGGAAACATGTATATGGATATTGAATAAAACAAACAAACACAAAATAAAATAAAAACAACAAAAAATAGCTTTGATGTAGGAAATAAATATGTCACTTCAACTGTCATTTACTAATTTTTGGAATTTGGAAAAGGGTAATGATTAAAGATGACAGAAAACAAACAAACAATTTTTTTTTCTTTGGAAATCCTCTGCCCAAGATAACTTCAATATTACTATTGGGTAAAGAAGGATTCTTTAATGAATGCATTGATATGATGCCTTTTTTGTAAGCAAAATAACTCCATGAATATGCTAACAATTTGTGGTTTGATGTTAATGAATAGAGAGTGGGACAGTAAAGCAAAGAATACTGGATGGGTGATCCAGCAGCCCACCTCAACAGTTTATAAAATAATTTTGGTATGCCAGAAGAGAGAGAATGAGATCAGTGAGGGCAGCTTTGTATATACTTGTAGCTCCTGATGTTTAGGTGAGGTGAGGACAAAAAAATGCTCATTGGTTTGCATGAACTAATCCATGAACATTTTGCTAGATCAGTAAATGGACAATGAGAATAAGTTCTTTTTCCCCCTACTTATTGTTACTACTTCATACTAGAATTAGAATCACAGGGTAGCATAAAATGTTGCCCACGAAAAGGATTTTCAAAGTTATATATGATCCCTGATAAAGAGGATGATTCTTCAGAGACATGTCACTATCACTTGGAATCTTTGTGAATGTTATCAAGAGGGGAGAACACAATCATTTAAACCTAGCCCACTTTGGTTTTTGATAGCTTTAATTGTTACATACCTTATCTTATATTTTTCTTATATTTTCTTATATTCCCTGTACTTTCCCAGTATAAATTCTAGTCCTGCTTTCTGGAGAAATTCAATGTAAGGTTAAACTCCATTTGGAAGCCAGAAAAGTCCTTCAAATATCTGCAGATGAATATCAAATTGGTCTTAGATTTTTCCCTCCCTCATTCTCCCTGAATGTCAAGCATTCCTCAGGACAAACTCTATCTATACCAATACAAGCTTTAAAAATTTGGTTTCCCAAACTGACACAATGCTTAGGATGTTGCATGACACATCCAGCATTTGGTTAATGTACTATATCTGTAAGTTTCAACACCTTATTTTCTTTAATCATTTCCCATTTTAGTACTGAGTCATATTGCTAATCCTTTCATAATATTAGTCAACAAAAACTTTAGGCATTTTTCATATGAACTATTTTTTGTCAAGCTTTCCTAAAAATATAATTATAAAATTGATTCTTTGAGCCCACTTGCAGGATATTTATTTTGGTTAAATTGATTTGTGTTAGTTTGGGCCCATCATTCACCCTGCCATTTTTATTTTTGCACCTTGATAATATTAATTGCATTAGTTAATCCTCTCAGATTTGGATAATCTAAAAATTTAATCAGCATTTTTCTTTCTACATCTAAGGCATTAATAAAAGTGTTAACTGGCTCAGAGTCAAGGACAAAGTAAAAAACTATGACATTTATTAAGCATCTTTCTAGTTACATATTGATCCATGGTTCAATGCTTTTGTGTATTCATTTAACAAGTATCTATTGAGTTTTTATTATGCGTCAGAGACTAATCAAGGTACTGAGGATATGACAATTAAAGCATACCAAATGCTTGTCCTCATAGAAAGGACTATTGATGCTTTATATTGCACCTTTGTGCAAATTATTAAAAAAAAGTGAAATAAAACAAAACAAAGTACCCTGTCAGGTGAATTCAAGCTTTTAAAAATTATTAAATAAAAAGTACCTCTTTTATTGGAAAACAGTCAAGTGTCAGTTGAATGATTTTTTAAGAAGAGCTGGCTGGACATCAGTTTCCAAGAGATCTGCAACTGTCAATTTTATTCGATGTACAAACTGTACAACTTTCTATGATGAGCCCTGCACAGTCTGTTATATTCACATTCAACTCTTTCATGCCCTTATTAATTTTTACTCATTATTCGATATTCATATTTGTTGGACTTGCTTATAATGCTCTTGGAAGCATTATAAGCATTCTACTACATTAGAATGAAGAATGATTAATCTACCTTATAAGAATTACAAAAACAAGAAATGGAGGAAATGTGAAGGTGGTTTAAGATGATGATATAAGGAGATCATGAACTCACCTTCTTTCAGAGACACAACAGAAGTATATATAGGAAAAATCCTCTGGAAAAAAAAAAAACCCGAGAACTAGCTGAAACCTGCCACACGACAAGGATAAAAGAACCACACTTTGAGATGGGTAAGAGGGGCAGAAACATGCTTTCAACAAAAATCCCACCACCTTGTGCAACAACCTGTAGATGAGAGGGACCTCAAAGAATAAAAACCAAAGATTTCTTTTTCTCTGAAAAGGATGAAAGAAAAGATTGGTACTCCACAACAGGCAACTCAATACTCAGGTTCTGCACTGGAGACATAAGCCCCAAACATCTGGCTTTGAAAATCAATGAGGATTATGTTGGGGGGGGAGGGGGGGGAACATAGGGTCATAAGGAACAAAGATTCTACTCTTTTAAAGGGTTCATGAGCAGACCCACTTGTCCTGGGACCTAGCACAAAAAAAGAACAATTTGGGGACCCCTGAGTGGCTCAGAGTTTGAGCGTTTGCCTTCAGCTCAAGGAGTGATCCCAGGGTCCTGGGATTGAGTCCCTGAATGGGGCTCACTGCAGGGAGCCTGCTTCTTCCTCTGCCTATGTCTCTGCCTCTCTCTCTGTGTCTTTCATGAATAAATAAGTAAAATCTTAAAAAAAAAGAAAGAACAATTTGAAAAGAGCCCAGAACATAGGTAAAGAGATTTGCTTGCTAAACTTAAAGTGTCTGTCGGAGGGTCAGAAGTCTGTTGGTACTCTCTCCAGGGGCAAACCACTGGTAGATACCATCTTTATAGTCTCTTTCTACATTGTTGGCACTGGCTTTGGAAGGTGCCATTTTTGCACCCTCCTTCTAACCACCTTACAATGGCAAGTAAACAATGAAGAAATCAAGGAGAAATTAAACATTTTTTAAGACAAATGAAAATGGAAATATGGCATTCTAAAATGTATGGGATGAAGCAAAGATAGTTCTAAGAGGGATGGCCATTTCATAACAATATAGACCCACCTCATGAAACAAGAAAAATTTCAAATAAATAATTTAATTTTATCCATAAAAGAACCAGAAAAGAAGAACATATGAGGCTCAAAGTTAGTAGAAGGAAGGAAATAATAAAGGTAACAATGGAAATAAATGAAATAGAGGCTAAAAAATAATAGAAAAAATCAATGAACTAAGGACTGGTTCTTTGAAAAGATAAAATTGACAGACCTTCAGCAAGGCTCATGGAGGAAAAAGGGAGAGGGCCCAAATTAAATCAGAGATGAAAGAGAATTTACAATTGATATCACAGAAATACACAGGATCATAATGGAATAGTATGAACAATTATATGCTAACTAGTTGAACAACCAAGTATCAACCAACTTGATGCATTATATTAACAAAATGAAAGATAAAAACCATATATCATCTTAAGAGATGAAGAAAAAAGCATTTGACAAAATTAATACCAATTTATGATAATAACTCTTAACAAAGTACATATAGCAGGAATAATAATAGCAAAGGCCATAACTGAAATACACAGCTAACATCATACATGATGGTGAAAAGTTGGAAACTTTTCCCTTAAGATCAGGAACAAGGCAAGAATGCCACCCTCCTCACCACTTTTGTTAAACATAGTATTAGATGTTCTAGCCACAATAATCAGGCAAGAAACATAAGTAAAAGGCATCTAAATTGGAAAAGAAAAAGTAGAACAGTCAGTAGTTGCAGATGACATGATATATTAAAGGGTACACCAAAAAGCTATTAAAACTAATAAACCCAACAAAGTTGCAGGATACAAAATTAATACATAGAAATATGTTGCATTTCTATATACTAATAGTGAACTATCAGAAAGAGAAATTAAGAAAACAATCCCACTCATAATTTCATCAAAAAGAATAAAATACCTCGGAATAAATTTAATTAAGGAGTTGAGAGTGATACTGATGAAAGAAATTTAAGAAGATACAGGTAAATAGAAAGATAAACTATGCTCATGGATTAGAAGAACTAGTGCTTCTAGAAAATGTTTATGCTGGGTAGCCCGGGTGGCTCAGCGGTTTAGTGCTGCCTTCGGCCCAGGGCGTGATCCTGGAGACCCTGATCCAGTCCCATGTCGGGCTCCCTGCAGGGGGCCTGCTTCTTCCTCTGCCTGTGTCTCTGCCTCTCACTCTCTCTCTTTCTCTCTCTCTCTGTCTCAAATAAATAAAATATTTTTTTTTAAAAAAAGGAAAATGTTTATGCTACCCAAAGCAACCTACAGATTGAATTAAATCTCTACCAAAAAATCTCTACCAGAAAAAAATCCATGCCTATATGGTCAATTAACTTACAACAAAGGAATCAAGAAAACACAATGGGGAAAGGATAATCTCTTCAATAATGTTGTTGGGAAAGTTGGGCCACTATCTTATACCATGTATAAAATGTAACTCAAAATGTATTAAAGATTTAAATGTAACACTGAAACCATAAAACTTCTTAGAGGAAAATATTGTCAGTAAATTCCTTGACATTGGTTTTTAGCAATATTTTTTCTGATCTGACTCCACAGGCAAGGGCAACAAAAGCAAAAACAAATAACACTAAACAAAACAAAAAAATGTTTTCACAGAGAAGGAAACTACTAACAAAATAAAAGGCAATGTACTGAATGGGAGAAAATATTTGCAAATCATGTATCTGACAAGGGGCTAATATCAAAGATATACTAAGAATGTATACAACTCAATAGCAAACAAAACAAAACAAAAAACCAACAACAAAACCCAGAGAATCCAACTTAAAAATAGGCAGCTTTGAACAGACATTTATCCAAAGAAATACAGGTGGTCAATAGGCACTTGAGAAGGTGCTCAACATCAATAATCATTAGGGAAATGCAAATCTAAACTACCATGAGCTATCACCTCAAACCTGTCAGACGGCTATTATCAAAAACAAAGCAAAACAAAACAGCAAAAACAAAAATGAAACAAGAAATAGCAAGTGTTGGCAAGGATGTGGAGTAAAGGCAACCCTTTGTACTGTTGGTGGGAATATATATTGGTGCAGCCACTAGGGAAAACAGTATGATGATTCCTCAAAAATATTAAAAATAGAACTACTGCATGATCCAGCAATTTTGCATCTGGGTATTTATCTAAAGAAAATGAAAACACTAACTCAAAAAGATATATGCATCCCTATGTCTATTGTAGCATTATTTACAGTAGCCAATATATGGAAGTGACCTAAGTGTTCATCAACAGTTGAATGGATAAAGACGATGTGGAATATATTTACAATGGAGTATTACTCTGCCATAGAAGAATGAGATCTAGTATTTGCAACAACATGGGTAGATCTTAAGGGTATTCCACTAATTGAAATAGGTCATATAGGAAAAGTTAAATACCATTAATCATTTATATATGGGATCTAAGAACAAATACAGAATAAACAAACAAACAAAAGAAAACAAAACCAGACTCAAAGATGTGGAAAACAGACTGATAATTACCAGAGCTGAGGGATTTGGGGATTTGATAAAATGGTTGAAGGAGATCGAGAGATACAAATTTCTGGTTAAAAACTAAATAGGTCATGAGGATGTGATGTACAGCACAGGTAATATAGACAATAATATTTTATTAACTTTGTATAGATGACAGATGGTAAGTTGCCATACTATGATGAGCATTTTATAATGTTTATTTTGTTGTACACCTGAAACTACTATAACATTGTATTTCAATTATACTTCAATTTGGGAAAAAAGAAAATAAAAAGAAATAGAAGAAGCTCAACTGAGGCATGTTCTTTCCTTTTAGAAATATCTTTTTAAATTTTTTTTTAAGAATTTATTCATGAGAGACACAGAGAAGCAGAGACATAGGCGGAGGGAAAAGCAGGTTCCATGCAGGGAGCCTGATGCAGGACTTGATCCTGGGACCCCGGGGTCATGAATGACCTGAGCCAAATGCAGATACTCAACCAGTGAGCCACTCAGATGTTCCTAGAAACATCTTTCTAAGAGAACAATTACTATTACTATTGGAAATTGTGGAAGGGACAATTATCTGTCCACTAAAGATTTGCATTCCTGGTTGTAACTTCCTCATTCTCATTCCCCAGTTGCACATGAAAAGAAAATACATGATGCCCTCCTGTAGTAGGTCTCAAGATCCCTCCCATTGCAAGCTTAAACAATACCGAAGATCTCAAGAGCATTCATATTTATAAATTATATCCATCAATACTTACTATATTAGAAATGAAAATTGAAAAAAATTGGGATCCCTGGGTGGCACAGCGGTTTAGTGCCTGCCTTTGGCCCCGGGCGCGATCCTGGAGACCCGGGATCGAATCCCACGTCGGGCTCCCGGTGCGTGGAGCCTGCTTCTCCCTCTGCCTATGTCTCGGCCTCTCTTTCTTTCTCTCTGTGTGACTATCATAAATAAATAAAAATTTAAAAAAAAAAAAGAAAATTGAGAAAAATTTTAGAATTATTTATTTTAATACATTTACCATAAAAGTAAAAACCCATTACATAAACAATTTTTATGACAAATAACTATATTTTCCAAAACAAAAATAGAGTCAGAAGGGTGGCATTGTTTACATTTTGAAACTCTTTCTTAATTCCTCATTCAAGTGCCTATATCAGATATTATATAGTTTTTGAACATGCAACTATTCACCTCTGGGATAAGAATGAAAGAAAACAAATGGCATTTTATTACTATGTTAAAGCTAACTTTATTTCATGGATCCACTGAAAGTGTCTTGGGATTTTTAGGGGTTCTGGATCATTGCTGTCCTATGGGAATCCTAGGGAGCCATGACATAGAAGGAGCTGTGGTTTGTGAATCAAATGGAGGAAGCTGAGGTTTCTGAAGGAGATGGGATTTCTGGAGTATGGAAATCCACATCCTACAAAGAACACACATTCTTTACATGAGAAAATGTACTGTATAGTACATGAGTAACATGACTGTTACATGAAAGAGAAATAAAATGCTTTTATGTTAAGTCACTAAGATTTAGGAGTTTCTATATTACAGAAGTTAGAATCATCCTGTCTAGAACAGAAATCCACAGAATATACTAATTCTGATATAGGAAATTTTACTTTTTATGATGTTTATCCAGGAATGGCTCTTTTTTTATTCCTAGCATACATACCCAGCAAAATCCAGCAAATGAAAACTGACATACAATATCCACAGGAGGCCCAAGAAATAATGGGATTTATTTGGTTGGGAAAAGAATTTTAACAGGAAAACTAAAGGTATTGATCTAGCTTGGAAATGAGATGGCCATGGGAACTTACTATTACTTTTTAAGTTTATGAAGTCTTATCTAGATGATAGCTTATAATACTGTGTGTATGGGGGGGGTATTGGTAGAATGACAGAGAAGAGGCTGAAATTAGAGTACCTCGAATTTGGGTTAATCAGTAGAAATGATGACATGATCACTATTGTTTTGAAACAGGAAATTGCGTTCTTCAGAGCTCTACAAAATATTATTCTTTAGAAAGATGAGTAAAGATGTGCTATGAAGAAGTCTTCTTGAGAATGGTTAATACAGAAAGAGCACTGAGTACGTGTGTACATAATCACATATAATGATAAACTCACAATAACAATGAATATTAGGTGGAATTACTGTTATAACCAATCCCAGAGAGGGAACATGGAGGGAAACTGAGGCCTGATTTATTTATCTTTGAAATTTATGCACTGTGAAGGGGAAGAATTGGTCATTTGAACCCATTTTTAGACCGGTTTCAAATGATTTCTTTTTTTTAATCTTCGTAAACAAGTCTTTATTTAAATTCCGGTCAGTTAACATATAGTGTAATATTAGGTTCAGGTGTATAATACAATAATTCAACACTTTCTTGAACTCATTTGATGGAAGAATTGATGAATACCTATACAGTGTTGTGTAAGCTTGATTGGCATCTATTGTTAAGAAAAAAATGTTCTGTTTGTAATAGCTAAGTCTTGACACCATGAAAATTTTTTTTCTCCCATTTCTTACTTAAGAATAAAGTATCAGTAATTACATTTATTGAGCAACACATTATAGTGCTATGGTAAAAAATACTGTTGGCGGCTTCAACTCTTGACACTCAGAAATTTAAGAAGAGAACTGTGTCACATTTGATAATTCAAAGAGTGATCTGTAATTTATTTTGGGGTATTTATTATATAATGAATTACTGAGTAAGCACTGGAAAAATTACTGTGTAAGTACTGATTTAAGGATATCTATAGTTGTCATTAGACGTTATAAAATTTCTCTTTAGGATTTGGCTTATGGCTTACAAATCTTGGGAAAACAGAATTATTGACTTCACAAGGGATATAGTCTCACTTTCCTTCTTTTAAGTCACTTTTCTCCCGTATTCAGCACATGCACTATTATTTATAAGCGTTAAGACGCACACTTACATACTTCACTGAACACAAAATTAACTACAGAGAACAGAAAATGGCTTATTTATCCTCAAGCAAGTGCAGATTGAAATAGAACATGAAGATGGGAAAAGAGAGTCTATTTTGATTTATTGATCTTTGGTCTTTCTTGTTATTCTGTTCCTCAAATACTTCCTCTGTCCTGTCCTTTAAGGAACCGGGACTTCAGATGGATCTTTTGACTTTCTATGAGCTTCCTTTCGAGAAGTACTTCTCTCTCATTCTCTTTTTCTCTATGTCTCTGGGTCTTTGTCTGTCTCTGTCTCTCTTTTCTTCCTCCAATTTAATATTTTGCTTTCCTCAGTGCGTCTCAGTACTTGGGATGGGATACTTGGTGTGAGGTGTTACATGGGAATTCTGTGCTTCCTGTGGTAAATGACAAACAAGAACAAAAAGACAAAATGAGAATGGTCCAATGGTTTATGCAAATGTTGGTGGTGAGACAGAGAGAGTTGAGGGGCATGCAAGTGGAAGAATTTAATAGAAACGCACAAATATGCTTTAAGGAGATGTGAGTCCTGTGTCTAATTTCCTGGTTCATGCGTCTGAGTTACTGACCGTGGCAGTAAAGTAGGTAAACAAAGAGTCCTCCTGTCACCTCTAACTAGGTGAACTCTAGGTGCCTTAGCCTGGACAGCTCACACGTGTACAAACTAAATGTATATAATAAATGTGAATTTTTACAGACTCTACCAATAGATTGACCAAGACTTATGGTGTATGCCATTGTCAATTTTATCTTGTCTGTGCATGTTGTCATGTACACGTTAGTGATATGTTGGGGGATATTTTCGTCATGAGCTGGGTGACAGATGCCATTTTCAAAGAGAAATTCTCTTCTCTATTTGCTTTTGAACTGCAGATATGCAAGTTTCAGCTGCTAATAACTCTTTGGTTTGGGCCTAGTAATCTCTTTTAAAATGGTTTCTACTTCAGGAAACCTTCCAAATCATCAGTCGTGAAAGAGATGACCGAGAATGTTTGGCTTCTGGCTCAAAACATGCTTGTGATTAATACTACAATGATTTGAAAATACTGTGGTTTTTCCCTTTAGAATAAAGGTATAACTTTAATAATAATAATAATAATAATAATAATAATAATAATAATAATGTCCTTTGACCAAAAAGTTGCTTAATTGAGATGCACAAACAAGACCTATCATTATGAAACCACATCCAGCAATTACTCTGAGTCTATTCCTCTATCTTGGCAGCTCCAGGGAAAAAAGAAGAAATTCAACTTTAGCTAGTCAAGGGGAATCCAGTACTTTTTCAATCACTAGCGTTTTCCTGGGATTGTATCTGAACCTAGTTTTAAGGACCAAAAGGTTCAACACTATTCATTATTCCACTGTTCTGCTTCTGAAATCAGATGCACTGTTTCACTTTCAACTGTGAGGTTTTTCTAGTGTCTGAGCTTATTACCATACATCGGTTTAAGCAGATTCTCATTTTCTTCTATTCTGCCCCTCTTCCTTCCTTTTTGGTTCTTCTGCATGATTTCCCTATCCTCACTGTGTCTGCTTTGTGTTTCGTTGCTCATCTTAGAGCAAGCTTGCCTACTTGCAGCATATCTATCCTCCTCGGGAGGCATTTAAATGGCTTGTTGTTTGCAGCCCACTGCACTCTGGGGCTGCAAATGGAAATAAGAGGAGGGCTTGTGGACATTTCCCATTGTCCTTAAATATCCAGGGAGCTACACTGTGATGAATTAACTGAAGATTGTAAGAAACATAGGAACGAACAGATACAGTCTTCTTTTCTAATCCGCGTTATACAATTTTTGTGATGGATTTTTTCCTGATTCATCTCGTTCCCTTTTTGCTCGGTTTTGTGAAACAGGCTGAAACACATTTTATTTTCCTGCTGTGAAGCAGCCTGCACGAAAATGAAGCCCATTTCATTTGTCTGGTGTCACACTAAAATACTGCAATTAAACATATATAATAATTTAATTAGGATTCATTCAAATCTGCTCCTCTCCTATTTATTCTATTTTCAGGGAAGGATCATTAAAATGCCCAGAGATGTCAGCTCCTGTTGCTTTCTAGTTTTTCTCTTACAGATACAATGGAGGATTAATTGCTGCATTGTCTTGAAGACTCTGAATGCTATCAACAATATCATTTTCAATCTTAGAGATGGGTCATAGAGTGCACGCCTCTTATAAATCCTCATCTCTCTTCTTTTAATCCTACCAGTTGACTAATTGAAGTGAGAAGCATTTCCTAGCAGCATTTCCAAGACCTGATTTTCAGCCTACCTGCCTTTGCCTGCCTAGTAAAAGAATGCACACTCTGTAAAAGAATACAAGAGTCCCCTTTCCCTCCCACTCCCACTCTTACAGGTTTTTTCAGATGGCTATAATCAAAATTCTGCAGCTTCCTCTCTGATGTTATGTTCTTTACATGACATCTAGAGGCCAAAATTGATGTGAGCCATAATTAATCTTTCCACGTGGCAATGCAGACCCTTGGTATATCAGGGATGAGAATCACACTGTCTGCATACTTAAACTTACAGAACATCCCAGCACCAATCTATATTCTGAGCAATGCACAGTTTGATCCCATCATCCTACGGATATAAAAGATATAGGAAAAGAAAGCAGCCTTATGAGGAACGAAAAGACTTAAAAGAACAAAACTCCTTTCTTCTGAGTTTGCGCTTTATATGCAATAATGTCTGCTGTTAATTTCCACACAAATTGTGAAATAATCTAATTAGTGTTCCTGACATTTACCCATGACAGTCAAAATCCTGCTGGTAATCAATAATGTAAATGTAAAGTGGCTGATTAAATTTCCTTTTTTTCCCCCTCAAAAATTTTAAGGGCAAAATTCATTTTATGGTCCCTCATGTATTCTCAGAACAATCTTCTGACTCCAGCTTTAATCTGCAAATTCGCAGAAGGCAAAGAGAAGAATTTAACTCATGTGAAGGATAATTGATACTGTCACCACTTGGCTATGAAGCAGTTCTCTGCATTTTTTAGTAGTCCTCCCCAAATAAGTATCAGAACCATAGAATCACTTTAGCTGTAATTAAGGACATATTCCAAGCTTCCTTTTCTTAAGATCCGAATATCAGAAAATGTAAATCCTACCATTTTGTAACTGAATCATGGGGTAGATTAAAATGTTTAAAATCCTTATATACTGCAGTGATGCAGTAGAAGGAATGTTTATGTCCTCCCCCAATTTCATATGTTGAAATCCTCAGCCCCGAAGTGGTGGTATTAGGAGGTGGGGCCTTTGGAGGTGATTAAACCTGAGGGTGAAGCCATCATGAATGAGAATAGTACCTTGATAAAAAGAAACAGGGATGGGGGTGGGGAATCCCTTCATTCTTTCCCCACTGAATGAGAATACCAAGAGAAATTGGCAGTTTATAATCTGAAAGAGGGTTCTCACCAGAATTTGCTATGCTGGCGCCCTGATCTTGGCTTTCTAGCCTCCAGAACTGTGAGAAATAAACCTCTGCTGTTTATCAACCCCTCATTCTATAGTATTTTGTTAGAGCAGCCTGAACTAAGACAGAGGATAACCTTTTAAAATATGTTTCACACACACACACACACACACACACACACACACACACAGTTGATTAAGTCTTCCATAAATATTTTGTGAAATTTATTTTTTACACACACATATCTGGTCTAAAATTATATTCCAACTCATTCAAACAATGTAGTAAAGAATTATTTTTGTGTACCTATTTGTGTGGGTGCACGCTCCTGTATGTGTGTGGGGTGACCTTGATCACTTTCCCGCTCTGCTTTGCAGCCATCCTTGTTGCTCTGCCACAAGTGGCTTCCTGCATCTTGATGCTGCGTTATGGTCCACGCCTACTACACGTTACTGACCGATTCAATTCCCTGGTAACTGCTACTCTAGGACGCCCACATTTTCTATTACCATGGAAAATGCTAAGTCTCTCTATATATATCACGACACTGATTTGTGCACGTGTTTTCTGGAACATATACTAAGACTGAGATTTCTGTGTCATAGGAAACACGCATACGCAATTTTGCTAAATATTGCCAGATGGCTTTCCAGAATGGCTGTTGCAGTATAGACTGCCAGCAGGGCGTGAAAGTTCCTGTCTACCCACATTCTTGCCAGTAATTGGAATTAACCCATATTCTGAATGCAACATTCTGATGAACATGAAATTTTAACTCGTTGTTACAACTTGCAATTATTTCGGGCAGCCCCAGTGGCTCAGCGGTTTAGCACCACTTCAGCCCAGGGCCTGATCCTGGAGACCAGGGATTGAGTCCCACGTCGGGCTCCCTGCATGGAGCCTGCTTCTCCCTCTGCCTGTGTCTCTGCTTCTCTCTATCTCTGTGTGTCTCTCATGAATAAATAAATAAAATCTTAAAAAAAGAAACAAAAAATCAAAACAAACAAACAAATCAAAACAACTTGCAATTATTTCATTAATAGTAAGTTTGAACAACTTTACGTATGCCTGTCAGATATTTGGGTCCTTCTACAAAATGTCTTTTCAAATCTTTTGTTCATTTTTCTTTTTCTTTTTTTTTTTTTAGATTTTATTTATCTCTTCATGAGAAACACACACAGAGAGAGGCAGAGACACAGGCAGAGGGAGAAGCAGGCTCCATGCAGGGAGCTTGAGGTGGGACTCGATTCCGGGTCTCCAAGATCAGGCCCTGGGCTGAAGGAGGCGCTAAACCGCTGAGCCACCTGGGCTGCCCTTTTGTTCATTTTTCTATCATATTTTCTTTCTTTTTCTGGGGACTTGCAAGTATTTGTATATTCTCTTTTTAAATCATTTATCATAAATTTTAGATGTTGCAAATATATTCTTTCAACTGCCCTCTATTAAATTGGGCATATTTACTTTTCTGTAATTGGTTCCTTAATCTGAAGGATATGTTTATCTATTGTGTAAAGTAGGGACCCAGATTTAACTTTTATTTAAAGTATAACTTAATACTTCCCTGGAGTATTGTGAAAAAAAATCATCTATCCTTTTCCCATGACTTTGTGATGCCCTCTTCCCTCAAGTAAGCTTTTTTGAGACATAATCGACACATAACAATGTGTAAGCATAAGATATACAACTTGATTTGATATACATATATATTGCAAAATAATTATAGCAATAAGGTTCGTTAACATTTCCATCTCCTCACATAATTACTTAATTTTTTTTTTTTTTTGGTGAGAACATGTAAAATTTGCTTTCTTAGCAACGTTCAATTATATAAGACAGATGTCATAGACTATTGTTAACTCTTTTCACCATGTTGTATATTAGGTCCTCAGAAATTATTTGTCTTAAAACTGGGAGTTTAAGCCCTTAACCAACACCCAGCCCCTGGCAACCACCATTCTATGCTTTGTTTCTATGAATTTGGTGTTTTTGTTTTTGTTTGATTTCACATATAAACAAGAGCATATGATGTTTGCTTTCCTCTGTCTGACTTATTTCGTTCAGCATAATGCATTCGATTTTCATCCATGTTGTTGCAAATAACAGGGTTTTCTCTTTTATAATGGCCAAATAACATTCCATTTTTATATATGATACATTTTCTTTGTCCATTCATCCTTGATATGCACTTAAGTTGCTTCCATATCTTAGCTACTGTGAATCATGTTACAATGAATATGAGAGTGTAGGCAACTCTACAGATGGTTATTTCGTTTACTCCAGATGTATACCCAATAGTGGAATTACCAGATCATATGGTAGTTCTATTTTCATTTTTAGTTTTTTGAGGAAACCCTATACTGTCTTCCATAGTGGCTGTACCAGTTAATATTCATACCAACAGTACATAAGTATTCCCTTTTCCTGAAATCTACTCCAAACTTATTTTTCAAAATATTTTTTCTTCATTCAAATTCAAATTGCCAACATAGAGTATAACACCCAGTGGTCATCCCATCAAGTGCCCTCCTTAATGCCTATCATCCAGTTACCCTATCTCTCCACTCATCCCCCCTTCAGCAACCCTCAATTTGTTTCTCAGACCTTTGTTTTTTAAGATTTTATTTCTTTATTCATGAGAGGCACACACACACAGAGAGGCAGAGACACAGGCAGAGAGAGAAGCAGGCTCCCTGCAGGGAGCCTGACGTGGGACTCGATCCCGGGTCTCCAGGATCATGCCCTGGGCGGAAGGCAGGCGCTAAACCGCTGAGCCACTCAGGGATCCCTTGTTTCTCAGACTTAAGAGTAGCTCATGGTTTGTCTTCCTATCTATTTTTTTCCCATTTGGTTTCCCTTCCTTCCCATATGGTCCAGTGCACTATTTCTAATTTTTCACGTATGAATGAAACCATAATCTTTCTTATAATTTTGATAGTATCCATTCTAACAGGTATGAGGTGATGTCTCATTATGGTTTTCATTTGATTCAATGTTGAACACCTTTTCATGTAACAGTTGGCCACTTGTATGTCTTTGAAAAGTGTCTAGTGAGGCTCTCTGCCCATTTTTAATCAAATTAGTTTTATAGTTATTATTCGCTCTTAAGTTGCTTGAGTTCCTCATATATTTTTGGACACTAACTTCTTACGCAATATATGGCTTGCAAATATTTCTCCCAATTTTTTAGGTTGCCTCTTCATTCTATTGATTGCTTCTTTTGCCATGCAGAATCTTTTTAGATTGATGTAGTCCATCTTATTGATTTTTGCTTTTGTGGCTTGTGCTTTTGGTATCATCTGCAAATATTTTTGCCATGACCAATGTCAAGTAGTGTTTTTCCTCTGTTGCCTACTAGGAGCTTTATGGTTTCAAGTCTTATATTTAAGTCTTTAATCCTTTCAAGTTAATTTTTGTAAGTGGTGGGATGCCTGGGTGGCTCAGTGGTTGAGTGTTTACCTTTGGCTCAGGGCATTATCCCAGGTCCTGGGATCCAGTGCTTCATCAGGCTCCTCACAGGGAGCCTTCTTCTCCCTCTACCTGTGTCTCTGCCTCTTTCTCTCTGTGTCTCTCATGAATAAATAAATAAAATCTAAAAAAAAACATTTTTTTTGGAAATGGTATAATAAAGGGTTCCAATTTCATTCTTTTGCATGTGACTATTCAGTTTTTGCATTATAATTTATTGAAAAGACTGTATTCTTCTCATTGGGTATTCTTGGCTCCCTTGTCAAATTAGTTGACTATGTGTGGGTTCATTTCTGCATACTCTATGCTATTCTATTGGTTTATATATGTGTTTTTATGCCAGTATCATACTGTTTTGATTACTAAAGCTTTGTAATGTAATTTGAAATTAAAAAGTGTGATGCTTCTGGCTTTGCTCTTCTTTCTCAATATTGCTTTGGCTATTTGGAGTCTGTTATGGTTCCATATGAATTTTAGGATTTTTTTTTCTATTTCTGTAAGTAATGTCATTGAAATTTTAATAGGGGTTGCACTGAATCTATAGATGGCTTTGGATGGTATAGGTATTTTAATAATATTAATTCTCCTGATTGTGGTGCCATCTCATTGTGTGTCAAGTACTTATTTATACATTCTATTATTTAATTTATTTACCTGTTCTACACTGGTACTATACCCATGTTTTGTGCTAAACTTTCTAACTATGCTTCTGACTGGTTGGATGAGTCATATATCTTTGTTCTTTATCAAAAATTACCCTATGTATATGTAAACTCTTATATTCAACGTGAATATTATAAACATTTAAATTCAATGTGAATATTATAATTATTTTGTTAAGTCTTAAAAGTATTTCTCCTTGTGGCACCTGAGTGGCTCAGTCGGTTAAGTGTCTAACTCTTGATTTTGGCTCAGGTCATGATCGTGGGGTCCTGGGATTGAGTCCCATGTCAAGTTCCATGCTCAGCAGGGACTCTGCTTGAGGATTCTCTCTCTCTCTCTCTTTCTCTCTCTGCCCCTTTCCACTCCCTCTCTCTCTCTCTAAAATAAATAAATCTTTAAAAACTAAAAAAAAAAAAAATCTCCTCGAATATAATTGATTTTGTAGATTTGAGAGAAATTTAAGTGCTGCCATATCCATATGAATATAGAATATTTTTCCACATATTTAAACCTTATTTTTGTCTTCTAATAGAAGTTATAAATTTTCTCCAGAAAGTTCTTATTCATTTTTGACTGCATTAATAATGAGAATGATTCCTCATCTTCTATTACAGTTTCTAATTGGTTGTTGCTGGCAAGGAAAACAGCACTGATTTCAAGTTGATTATGTGTCTAGAAAACTTGAGGAACTCTTACAGTAGTTATAATATTTGATTGTTTCTGTTGGATTTTCTTATAGTTTATTGCATCATCTGGGGCTAGATTCATTGGCCTGAGGAGATCTGTTGGATATTCATTATTTGCCCCTTTAGATTAACTTCTCATCATTCTTCACCTTACTATGTGCCCTGGGAGGCTATATAACAGAATCCACTAGCTGGCTTCTTTGCCTTCTGGCTTTTGATTGGATTCAGTTAGAGTTACAAGCTGGAGGATTCCCTGGGTGGCGCAGCGGTTTAGCGCCTGCCTTTGGCCCAGGGCGTGATCCTGGAGACCAGGGATCGAATCCCACGTCGGGCTCCCGGTGCATGGAGCCTGCTTCTCCCTCTGCCTGTGTCTCTGCCTCTCTCTCTCTCTCTCTGTGACTATCATAAATAAATAAAAATTTAAAAAAAATAGAGTTGCAAGCTGGATATCAGAGGGTATCTGTCAAATGAGTCTAGGGTATTTATTCTGCTGGCTCATTCTCAGCCTTGCCACTATTCTGGTAGTGGTTGGATTTCTCTACTGATGATCACAGGTTCTGCTAATAGCTCTTTTTCCTATAGCTTTGATTCCTTCTCTGACTTTGGTAAATATTTATTTTACTGTTCAGGCTTTGGTGTGGTAGCAGCTTCCATTATTGCCAGTCCTGAGGTACTGTCCCTTCATTTGTTAGTTTTCATTAACTCTGTTTACAAAATGGGAGGAAAAGAATCAGCACTGGGCAATGTGCCACCCTCAGAGGGAACTAGTGCCAATTCTATACATGCCAGATAAGACTTACCTTTTCTTCTTGCCACAGTCCAATATTAGAGGATCCAGGCATCTTAATATAAGGAGGATAAGAAGTAGAAAACTAAGATATGGGAGAACAGAGGACTCAGCATTACTACTCCACCCAGTCCTGACTTCTGTATTGAAATCAATTAAAAGCTGGGTGGGAGAGAAGCTTTATATTAACTAGGTATTTTATCATTTAATTAAGACTGTTGTTGTGAATGAAAGTGGCTAATTTTTTTTAATATCTAAATGTATCCAGGAAAAGTTGGCCTTGTCTAAAATTTCATATGTAGCCAGAGAAGAACAATGAGCAATCATGAAGATTGTGATAAAAAGGACATCTGAAAGAATATATTTTTATTTGTTTTGTCTATATTCCATAGAGTTCAACTCGTTTTATAAAAAGGCTACTTATATTTTATAAAATATGGAGGTTCATTTGCATGGATATTTCTCACATATTTGTCTCTTCATAGTATTAGGATATGAAGAGATAATATCTCTTTGGGATCAAGAAGGTCTAAAAAACTTGTTAGAAACATGGGAAATATTGTAATCTATAGAGAATGTAGTAAAATTATGACATAAAAATTAAATATGTATATTGGAAAGAAAGGAAAGAGGGAGGAAGGGAGGGAAGAAATTTTTTTTTTTAAGATTTTAATTCATTTATTCATGAGAGACACAGAGAGAGAGAGAGAGGCAGAGACATAGGCAAAGAAAGAAGCAGGCTCCGTGCAGGAAGCCCGATGTAAGACCCGATCCTGGGATTCCAGGATCATGCCCTGAGCATGAAGGCAGGCGCTCAACTGCTGAGCCACCCAGGAATCCCTGAAGGGGAAATTTTAACAACAAAGAGTACAGTTTCAGAAACTGACTATTTTAAAGATCCAGTAGAGCCCACCTCTGACCTTCCAATATCCCTCAGTCAAAGATGACCAAGAATACCCTAGTAGCTGAACAAATTTGATGTATTGCTTTGTTGCAGTGAAAGACAAAATACTCCAAGGGGAAGGATGGGGAAGTTTCAGTAAAAATGTTAGAAAGTCTTATTACAGGATTTAAACTTGTGTTAAGTAATTTTGGAGAGGTTAAGAAAGCAAATATTTGCTCTGGATTGAGCAACATTGGGTATATTAATACATCTTACCTAGAAGACAAGACTAGAATGAGGCTAATGCTGTAGCTAGTAAAGGGGCAACAGTCATTGTTACTATTCAGTTATAGGGGATGGCTCATCATTTTTGCATCTTGGACAATGTTCATGATTTGTTTCTTTATCATTATCCATCATAGTTACAGACTATTCTTGTCTGATGTGGATATTCTCTTAAATTATTTACATCTAGTAAGAGAACATTAAAATCTGTTTTTTTTTAATGAAAAAGCATTTGAATGGCTATTAATCATAAAGGCTTTTTTAAAAAGTTTTTTTTTAAATTTTAATTCGAGTTAGTTAACATACAGCCTTATATTAGTTTCAGGTATACAATATCATGATTCAACAATTCCATACATCACCCAGTGTTTGTCGTGGCAAGTGTACTTTTCAATTCCCATCTCTTTTTTTACCCCTTTCTGACCCAACCATCAGGTTATTCACTAGAGTTAAGAGTCTGTTTCTTGGTTTCTCTCTCTCTTTTTTTCCCTTTGATCATTTGTTTTGTTTCTTAAATTCCACATGAGTGAAATCATATGGTATTTGTCTTTCTCTGACTTATTTTGCTTAACATTATACTCTCTAGTTCCATTCATCATGGCATTGCAAATGGCAACATTTCATTATTTTTATGGCTGAATAATACATATATATATAAATTTATATATATATAAATTTATATATATGTGTATATATATATGCTACTTCTTCTTTATCCATCCATTAATTGATGGACTTGGGCTGCTTCTATATTTTGGCTATTGGAAATAATGCCACTATGAAGATCAGAGTGCATGTATCCCTTTGAATGAGAATTTTTGTATTCTTTGGGTAAACATCTAGTAGCGTAGTTGCTAAATCACAGAATAGTTCTATTTTTAACTTTTTGAGGAACCTCCATACTGTTTTTTACAGTGACTGCACCAGTTTTCATTCCCATCAACAATAGAAGGGGGTTCATTTTTCTTCACATCTATACTACCACCTTTCATTCCTTGTGTTTTTTATTTTAGCCATACTGAGAGGTGTGAGGTGATATCTTCTTGCAGTTTTGGTTTGCATTTCCCTGATGATAAGTGATGAGTATCTTTTCATGTGTCTGTATGTCTTCTTTGGATAAATGTCTTCTGCCAATTTTTAATTGAATCATCTGGGGTTTTTTGGTATTGAGTTTGATTAAGTTCTTTATAAATTTTAGTTACTAACACTTCATTGGATATGTCATTGGCAAATATTCTTCTCCCATTCAGTAGATTGCCTTTTAGTTTTGTTAATGATTCCCTTCATTGTGCAACAGCTTTTATTTTGATGAAGTCCTAATTATTTATTTTTTAATGTTGTTTCCCTTGCCTCAGGAGATATTTCTAGAAAAAAGTTGCTAACACTGATGTCAGAGAAGTTATTGCCTGTGCTCTTTTCTAAGATTTTTATGGTTTTGGGGCTCCCATTTACATTTTTAATGCATTTTGAATTTGATTTTGTGTATGGTATAAAAAAGTGGCCTTGTTTCATTCTTTTGCGTGTTGCTGTCCAGTTTACTCAACACCATTTGTTGAAAAGACTGTTTTTTTCCCCATGGATATTCTTTTCTGCTTTGTTGAAGAATAATTGACCATATAATTGTGGGTTTATTTCTGGGTTTTTATTCTGTTTTATTGATCTGTTTTTTGTGTGTGTGTGTGTGTGTGTGTGTGTGTGTGTGTGTGTGCCAGTATCCTACTGTTTTGATTACTACAGCTTTGTAATATAACTTGAAGTCCAGAATTGTGATTCCTCCAGCTTTGTTTGTTTGTTTGTTTCAAGACTGCTTTGGTTATTTGGGGTCTTTTGTGGTTCCATATGGATTTTAGGATAGTTTGTTCTAGTTCTATGAAAAATGAAAAATAGTAGTTAGTATTATTTAGTAGTTAGTTTAGTAGTTACTATTTTGATACAGATTACATTGAATGTGTAGTTTGCTTTGGGTAGTTATAGACATTATAGACATTTTAACAGTATTTGTTCTTCCAATCCATGAACATGGAATGCTTTCTATTTCTTTGTTTTGTCAGTTTCTTTCATCAGTACTTTATAGTTTTATAATTTGTGCTGTCTTCAGCTCTTTCATTAGTGCTTTTAATGGAAGTACAGGACTTTCACCTCTTTGGTTAGGTTTATTTCTAGATATTTTATTACTTTTGGTGCACTTGCAAATAGTATTGTTTTCTTAATTTCTCTTTTTGGTGGTTCATTATTGGTATACAGAAATGCAACAGATTTCTGTACCCTGTTCTGTAGGATTTTATATCCTACAACCTTGCTAAATTTGTTTATGAGTTCTAGTAGTTTTTTGGTGGAATAAACAGGGTTTTCTATATATAGGAAGTCATCTGTAAGTATTGAAAGTTTTACCTCTTCTCACTAATTTTTATGCCTTTTATTTCTTTCTATCATGTGATAGCTGTGGCTAGAACTTCCAGTATTATGTCAAGTAAAAATGGTAAGAGTAGACATCCTTGTCTTCTTCTTGACCTTCAGGGAAGAGCTCTCAGTTTTTTTCCCATTAAGGATGATGTTAGTAGTGGGTTTTTCATATATGGCCTTTATAATATTGAGATATGTTCCCTCTAAACTTACTTTGTTGAGGGTTTTTATCATGGAATGATGTTGTACTTTGTCAAATGCTTTTTCTGTATCTATTGAAATGATCATATGGCTCTGATACTTTCTCTTGTCGATGTGATATATCATGTTGATTAATTTACAAATATTGGACCACCCTTGCAACCCAAGAATAAATCTCATGGATCATAGTAAATGATTTTTTTTTAATGTGCTGTTGGATTTAGTTTGGTAGTATTTTGTTGAGGATTTTTGTGTCTATGTTCACCAGAGATATTGGCTTATAGTTCTCTCTCTCTCTCTCTCTTTCTCTCTCTTTTCAGTATCTTTAATTGGTTTGGGTATGGGGTAATGCTGGCCTCATAAAATGAATTTGGAAGTTTTCTTTCTTTTTTTTATTTTTTATTTTTAACAATTTGAAAAGAATAGGTATTGACTCTTTTTTAAATGTTTTGTAGATTCTTCCTGGAAGCCATCTGGCCCTGCACTTTTGTTTGTTGGAGTTTTCTGATTAGTAATACAATTTCTTTGTTGTTAATCTGACTGTTCAAATTTTCTATTTCTTTCTGTTTCATTTTTGGTTGGCTATATGTTTCTAGGAATTTATCAACTTCCTCTAGGTTGTCCAACTTGTTGGCATATATTTTTTCATAATATTCTCTATAATTATATTTCTGTGGTGTTGGTTGTTACTTTCCTCTCCCATTTGTGATCTTATTTATTTGAGTCTTTTATCTTTTTTTCTTCATAAGTCTGGCTAGAAGTTTATCAATTTTATTGATTTTTTTTTTCCCGAAGAACCAGATCTTGGTTTCAGTGATCTATTCTATTGTTTTTTAGTTTCTATATAGTTTTTTAAAAGATTTATTTATTTGGGGGAGAAGGGCAGTGAAAGAGGGGAAAGAGAATCCTCAAGCAGCCTCCACACTGAGCATGGAGCCCAAAGTGGGGTTCAATTCCAGGACCCTGAGATCATGACCTGAGCCAAAATCAAGAGCCAGACACTTGACTAAATGAACCACCCAGATGTCCCTAGTTTCTATGTCATTTACTTCTGCTTTAATCTTCATTAATGCCTAGTTTTGAATGCCAGGTCAACTCATACCAACACCAAGTTCTAGCTGATATATCAAGCAACTAATGAATGTCAGGGGATGCTTTTCAATTTTTTATACCCCATATATTCAACAAGCCCTGTTTCAAGTGAGAGCACTTTCAAGTGAATGATAACAGAGAGGTAATAGGATTCCTAAGAGTTTTCCAGTGTATGCAGAGAAACTTTGTATAAAAGTAGAGTATTTTCTCCTAGAGTTTTGTCATTGAAGGAACAATTGGATAGAAAGAACATCTCACTGTAGCACCCGATGAGTGAGCAATGGCACTGACAAATATCCAAACTGTATATTCTCTAATACCAACCAAGTAATGGCAGCTCTTCATATGTCCATATATCCAATTATACAGACTGTTTTTCACCTACCTCCTACCATTTACATAGGTCTAGGACTCAGGACCTTCACAGATTTTAACAAGGTTGCAAACATATAAATTCAGTGTGTGAATTTTTGAGGTCTATATAGAAGGAAAGGATAATATATTAAGTAGGATGGAGTGTCCCAGGACATATAACAAATTGTTATTCCCCAAAGTTCCTCCTCATCATGCTGCCATTTTAGCTCTTCGATGCTTTCCCTTAGAAGACTCTAGATCTTTGATTGCCTTCACATATTTTAGATTTTGATTAGGACCACCAAATTTATTATCTCTGCACTCTTAAGAAATCAAATAATGTAAGCCACTCTTTAAGAAGAAAAATCATATAATCATAGATATAGCCTTTTACAAAGAAAGAATTCACCTTTAAAGGAAAACTATAATTTGATCATATGGAACTATTGTTTTTCTTAGTAAATTTTGTTAAAATTTTGTTTTTCTTAGAAAATTCTATTGTTTTGGAATATTTATGGCTATACTTTGTTTTATGCAAACTTGCTAGCTATTTATTAGACAAAAAAAAAAAGCTCACTTTTCCACCTATCTTTGGTTTTGACAATTTCATGGTATACTAAAAAATGTCACTTAAGTTTGTGCATATTGTGAGTTAACCTCTAATAAATGGCACTTTTAGGTTTGTGCAGCGTACAACCTATATAACTGTATATGGGCGTCCTGGGTGTACTGATACCCCAAATCTTTTTTTTTTAAAGATTTTATTTATTTATTTATTCATGAGAGACACACACAGAGAGAGAGAGAGAGAGAGAGAGAGACAGACAGACAGACAGAGACAGAGACACTGGCAGAGAAAGAAGCAGGCTCCAGGCAGGAAGCCTGATGTGGGACTTGATCCTGGAACTCCGGGATCAGGCCCTGAGATGAAGGCAGATGCTCAACTGCTGAGCCACCCAGGCATCCCTGATACCCCAAATCTAAAAAGATAATACCTCTCTAAGGTTATTACAGGGTCTATCATAACTTAAAAAATAGAAATAATTGTTTATCCTATGTATGAGTATCAAGGTCTGTAAAATATACTTTAGATAATAGCTAACAGAGGAGATAGTGATATTGTATAAGTTATATCTGCATTTAGTCCCTTCAGGTGTAGGTAAATAAAGCCATAGGCAGTTCATTGAGATATATGTAGAAGTTTGTTAGATGAAGGGTGAGGGGATAGAGTTTAAAGTGACTCTCAGTTTATGAAAGCTTAAAGGGAGAGAGGATATATATGAAGATTTATATGTGATAGAAATATAATGCTGAGAGTTTAAAGTATTTTATTTTTTCTTGTATGTAACAGAGAATATGAGGCAGAGAGTGGCTATATATGACAAAGATTGAGAATTTTAGTGATTAGTCAGTGGCTGGGGCTAGATTTCAATAGAGTTTTAAACATACTAAAATTTTTAGAATTAATCTCATGGCGAATTCTATTTATTTGATTTCTTTTGCTGTCTTTTATGATTTAGCTTTGTTTTTGAGGGGAATAACTTATAGATAAGAAAATACTCAAACCATAAGTGTACAGCTTGATGATTTTTAAATATGTGTATACCAGCCAACTAGATTATTAAAAATATTCAGTATTTCTCAAAGCTTCCTTTCTGATATCTATATTTGTTATTTATTTTTGTTGCAATATTTCACTAATAACATGTCCAAATAAAGCATTGAGTAGTTGTTCCTAATTCTTGGGGGAACATTTAAAGTTCCACCACTAAGTTAAATTATAAGATATGAGTATTAAAGCAAAGAAGCATGGGGGGAAAAGAGAGAGGGGGTGCAAACCAAGAAACAGTCTCTTAGTTATAGAGAACAAACTGATGTTGACCAGAGGGGAGGTAGGCAGGGGGATGAGTTAAATTGGTATTTGGGATTGAGGCCAGCATTTGTGATGAGCACCAGGTATTGTTACGGTAGTGCTGAATCACTAAATTGTACACCTGAAACCAATATTAAATTGTATGTTAACTAAACTGGAATTTAAATAAAAACTTTAAAAAGAGACGTGGGTGTTTTATAAATGGCTATAAGAAAAAATCTGAAGCTATTGTTGATGTTTGGCTATGGGCAGCTTTTAAGTCCTACCCTCCTCCCTCTCCTTTTGTTTTACTTTGGGAGAGCTGAAAAGAAAGCCTAGTTACTTCTCTTGTGCTGGTGGAAATGTCATACCATACATGTAGCAGCATGGGAGAGGATATTACATACTTGATTTCTTAAACAAATAAAGGATTATTAAGAATTGGTTTCAGCTTTTTTTGAGGATATGGTAATTAGAGAAAAAAAATCTCTCACCACATCTGTGGTTTGAATGTTTCTTTGGTGTGATGTCCGCAGAGACACAAGAGCTCTGCACAGGTTATATCACGTAGCAGCAAAAGACAGTAATTTTTTTTTCATAGATTGTGTATCCACAAAAATGTAACAAGCAGACGTTGTAATGAGAAGATGGGTGGCTCCTGGACTGTGTCACGGGCCATTGTGCATAGTACCTCTAGCTCTGCAAAAGGGCTGCAACCAGAGCTCTGTCACCATCTCTCATTCATTTTTCCTTTTATGGGCCCCATGGTGTGGTAGTCAAGTTTTTCTTCCTCTACTTTCATAAGAATTTGCCTGTCTTAATTAAGTTATGAAACCTATTGATCTCAAGTAGTTCATAATATTCCATCATTATCCTTGTATGGTGTATAAAGTCTGTAGTAACGTGCCCATGATATTGGCAGTTTCAGGTCTCCCTAGGAGCTTATTAGTTTCATTAGTCCTTTTAATAATCAAACTTTCTCTCTGTTGGCTTTCTCCATTGTTTGTTTATTTAATTGATACCTACTTTTATTACCATTACTTTATTTACTCCTATACCCCTACTTATTTTTATTTTAATTTGCTCATCTTTTCTTCTCTTCCTAAGCTTGAAAATTAGATCACTAATCATTTTAAACTATGTTTCTTTCTGAGCATCGTCTGCATGTTCAATGATCCTTCTGATGTGCCAACTCAATACATTTGATGCTTCAGAACTTTGTTGTTCTAGATTTATTTTTTATTTTCCTCAGATGTTCCATTTCTCTTTTTCTAATTCTTAGCCTGTTATATCATGTATTTTTTAAACATATGTATAATGATTGTATATAAGTCTTTCCTATGACCAATAGATGGTTCATCTATAGATCCACTTATATTAGAATTTTAAAATTGTGAATATAATTTCTTGCTTTGTATACCTCATATCTTTAAAAAATATATATATATATGTATATATATATTGGAAATTCTGATAAAAACCCAACAATTCCTAAGGTAGTAGATTTTACCACTGTCCTTAACCCCAAATGTGTAAGCCATTTATTCTATGCACCAATTAAAATAAGAGGCTGATTTTTCAGATTCTTCTAAAATCTATTTAATCTAGGGCATCTGGGTGGCTCAGTGGTTGAGTGGCTACCTTTGGCTCAGGCTGTGATCCCAGGGTCCCAGGATCAAGTCCCATATACTCAGTACCCAGGCTCTGGTGTTGCTACCACTGCCGTTATGATTGTTCTGATGTTCTTAGTATTTGAACTGGTAGTATATTTGAACTGGTAGTATATATAGTAGGACCATAGTTTTAGATGGTTTTGATTTACCAATATATTTCATGTGAGTAGTAACCTGGAATCCAAACACCACACGATATATAGAATTGTATGAATTTTCTCTGCTTTCCAGACTTTCTCAAGTGTCTCAGCAAATTTCTAGGAATGGAAGAGTAAGTGGAAGAAACAGTGACTTTAATAATTATTACTTTTGCATTTGGGGCTTTTCTACTTTATAATCCATTATACCTGGCAATAGTCTTGACAAAATTCATCTGATTTCTCTCAGCCCACATTGGTGCCCAAATGAAGTGCTTACTTTTGGAATGAAAGTTGCCATCACTCTTTGTTCTTTGAGGAATTTCTCATTTTTTCCTGAATTTAATTCAAGAATATGTTGTGCATTTACTACTCTTTGATATTCCATATTAAAGTATACATTTTTAATCTGTCCATTTTCCCTTTTGTTGTTTTCACAGATTTTCTCTTTCCTTGTTCAGCTAGAAATGGAATTCTCATTACATTAAACAATTTTATGCAGGTCAGCAACATACTTAGGTTTTATTTTTTAAAAATCTATTTTGATATATGGAGACTGAGTAAAAGGAAGGAAGATACCTAGCTGAAAGAAAAATTAAGAGAGAGAACAACAGTTATGGAGAAAAAAATATCCTAGCTTATACTTGGGTAATGTCAAATGAAGAATATTGGGTAGGTTTGAGAGCATCCTTTCAATGGTAGCACAGAAAGAACTTGATTATTGATTGGGTACTAGGGTGAGAGAACAGCAGAATTACAACTGATATTCAGATGTCTGGGGCAGTAGATAGATCTCTAGAATGTAAATTCTATGAAAGCAGGTATTTTCATCCATTTTATTCATGATATATCACAAATATCTAGAACAATACCTAGCAAATAGAATGTGATACATAAATATTGATGAATATGATGGATGAAAAAAAGGTTAGAGCGGTAGGGAGCATTTTGTGATCATTTATCTTGACTTTGAAGTTCAGTGTTTAAATTGGAGTATATGGTAGGTATGTCAATCTGTAAACTAAAAGAAAAGCCCTAGCTGAAGACAATTATGTTGTATAATCATCATTCAAGCCTTTTTAGATCTTTAACAATGACTAACAATTAGATATTAGAAAATAATGAACATATTAAATTTACATGTTTATTACAGATAAAGAGAGTCTATTATATGAATGAAACTTTGGCCTAAGTATACAATTACTAATGATGATGATTTTGTTATGCATAATATCTACAGAGTTTTATTCACAAAATTGTTACCATGTTACAGTGGTTTCAAATGTCTTTTATAAAAATCAGAATTATTCTATACCTTTTTGTTATCAGTACCTATAAAGTTTCAGGAAAATGCCTTGAAATGTACATTTTAAAGTTTTGATGAGCCATACATATTCATGAAATCAATATCTAGAATCATAGAAGTTGCAGCAGTAACTCTTATTTTGTGAAGAGACATGTTTTATCAATGTATTAGTTTTGATTAGAAAGTCTAAAAATAGGCTGATGGCTTTAGTGAATCTTGGAATATAAATCTACATTTCCTTTGTAATAAAAGATAAAAATGAAGTTGGATTTTAACATGATAATGTGGAGTTTACCAAGAATTCATTTCTACTTATCGTTCTTTAAAAGTAGTAGGGGATATTATACTAGTTGTTCAGCTGTCCTAGATTTAAAACTATAAAGTCAGAAATGTATTAAAAATAACAAAAATCTTCAAGTGACTTTAATATCATCTGGAAGGGTGTGTGTATGTGTCATGCATACACCCCACACTTACTCCTGCCTTAGTAAAGTTTCATAAGTTTCTAGGGTTAGTAATGTGTGAGATAGATAGACAGTATTACCTCTTTTTTTGTGTGTGTGGGGATTATATCAAATTATTTATCATGTAATTTATTTGTGTTGCATATTGATTATACCACTACTTCCTAAATATAATACTTGATATCCAGTTAATTATTTTGCGTACACAGAGAGGCATTTTATAAATTAGTGTTTTTAATATCATTTAACTTCAGATGAATATTAGTGTGTGTTATGTGTGTGGTGATAGAAATTTCTTTGTAAATATCCCGATTTTACTGATCATTTTGAATATGATCTTTAGTATTGCACTTCCTTCTGGACAAACATAGTAATAGAATATAGAGTAATATTTTCTACTTTTTTATTGACTTCTTTATATGAGTAATGTAAGATTATAAAATATACATTACAATTTATTTGTAGATGATGACATTACCATCTAATATCCATTGCTGCTATATCCAGTATCCTTCTTTTATTTCCATACATAAAAAGTTCTTTTATTTCCACTGCAAATGTAATAATTACCTCTTCTTTTTATTATTTGGGAAATATAATATGTCTTTAGGTATGTTTGTATTATTATTATTTGACCAAAGGATTTCTTCAAGGAAAATGCTTACTTTTAACTTCATTATATTTTAGCTGGAGACACAGAAGATGAACAAGATCATGAGTCAAATATATGATATTATAGAATGTGGTTAATCCTATGAAGAGACACAATACAGGAAAGTGTCAGTGTGTATATGTGTGCATGTGTGTAGGGGTTTGGAGGCTGTAACTTTCAATAGTATATTAATTTCCTGTGGCTACTATAACAGATTATCACTAACAACAGAAATGTATTCTCTCATATTGAGACATCAGTAAGACCACTCTCCCTCCAGAAGCTCATTAACCTGCTGGTGGCTGTGAATATTCCTAGTGGCTACATCACTCTATTTTTGTCTGTTTCACATTGCCTTACTTCAGTATCCCCTCCTCTTCTGTCTTAAATCTTCTTCTGTCTTTCTATTATAAGTACTCTTGTCATTGGACTTAGGGCACTCTTGAATAATTAAGGATTACTCCATCTCAAGATTCTTGACTTAACCATATCTGCAAAGACTCTTCTTCCAAATAAAATAATGTTCACAGATTCCAGTAATTTGATGTACCTTTTGGTGGTAGCAGTTTTTCAGACTATCACAATGATTAAAGCCAATCAGATTAAATTCTGAAATGGAGCAAAGCAATGTTTGCAAGGAGGAAGAGAAATGAAAAAATCTTGAGATATACAACTTTGCAGGACTCTGCAGAAATAAAAGTTTATGCCTTTGCTATTTAATTAATTGGGTAATTAGAAATAATTATGGAAAATGTGTATGCCAATGTGTATATTGGGAATCAAGCTCTCCAGTCCCCATTATTAATTATCATATTTTCCTAGGGGAGCAGCTAGCCCCAGAAATCATTAGCACTGCAGAATAGCAGACAGCTTTAGGTCCCACACTGCATAGCACCATTATTATAAACATGAAGGGCCAGGTTGAATACACCAGAAAGTCTTTAAATAAAGATGGATGCAGAAGGCATTTTGAGATATTCTTCTATTACAGAAGTTCTTTCATGTTATAAGTGAGGGTGAAGTACTTTCTTGAGAAGCACACTATGGAAGGAACTTCTACCTCAGGGAGGAGACAAACTGAAAATAATTATATTTAATTAAATTACAATGTGGTTAGTGGTACATTTAAGGTAACTATATGATGTGGGTGAGCATCAAGGGTTTTTCAAAGCCAAGGAAACACAATACAACTAAAGTAGCAACAAAGAACACATCATCCAGTGGTGGTGAGAATGGTGAAATGGTGTGAAATAGATTGACAATAAGTGAATTTCGTTGAAGAAGGAAAGGTGGTAAATGATGGAGGTTTTGGATATTCTTCCAGAAATTAGTTAACTGTGTTAAGGCTTTGGTACTTCAGGGAAGCATCCCTAAAGAAGCAAGAGTGATAAAGCTGTGTTTGATATAAAATAGAGCTTCAGAAGAAGGACAATAGCTCTATGCTCACTCTCCTTTCCAAACTGAGAGAAATGATGGTTAGCTCCCTGCTGATGATCAAAATATTTGATTCTGACTATCTTTCCTGTAAATTTGTGAAAGCTCTGTGTTGGTGAATTGGACCCTAGAACTGTGAAGCTCTAGATAATGTCTGGCCCAGGATTTTTTACAGTGCCAAAACAGGAACAGGACAAATTTGACATACAAGCTATGTTGGAACTTTTAAATATCACTTGCCAAACTAACCTATGTCTACCAGTAAGACGACTGGTGATGAGACAAAGTATCCAAATATGGATGCTGTGATCTCACCCTCTCTTACCTCTACCCAAACCTCTTCAAGTGTGGATTTTTCTTTTCATTTTCTGATCAGAGTACAGGTGAAAATGAGAAAATAAATAGAAAATGAAATGATTGGATGACCACGGAGCAGGTTTATTTAGAGTAGAGGAAGAGGGAAGGGAGGAGAAATCAGACAGATGCAGGTTGCTAAGAGTGAGGTCTGGAACTTGAGGATTGAAGAGTTTTGAGAAATTTTCTTATGCTATCTACAGCCTATTTCCACATCAACTTCCCATACAGATAAACATATTGCATCAACAGGAAATTTCAGTAGAGAGCTACGCAATTCTTTGGTGCTTTTGGAGTCAGATTATTCTTTACAGAATGCCAGCATTTTGTATTTATCTTTTTCCTTCCTTCCTCCCTCCATCCATTCCATCCTTTTCTTCCTCCTCCCCCACCCCCCCCCTTTTTTTTTTCTATTTCCTGTCTTTCTGTCTTCATACATTTCCATGAACACTTACTGTGTTCTCTCTTTTGGAGTATCTTATATTCTGAAATCTTGTTATTTTTACATTTTAACTTTATAGTTTCTTAATTTCTTTTTTCCTGTACTTTTTTTTCTTTTACAAAATTATGTCCAAAGTGAATAGACGTTTTTACTTGTTACCTGACAAAATAATGTTAAAAATATTATGCTTGTTCCTCCGTTAATTTATGTGTTTATATAAAAAGTGATATAATTTGTTCTGTAGGGGATCCCTGAGCCACTGGGTAGCTCAGTGGTTTAGCGCCTGCCTTTGGCCCAGGGCGCGATCATGGAGTCCTGGGATCCAGTCCCGCGTCGGGCTCCTGGCATGGAGCCTGCTTCTCCCTCCTCTAGTCTCTCTGCCTCTCTCTCTCTCTCTCTCTCTGTCTATCATAACTGACTAACTAACTAACTAAATAAATAAATCTTAAAAAAAATTATTTGTTCTGTGAAATCCGAATACTATCTCAGGGGGTAAAAAGGATCGGTGAAAATTAAAAAAAAATTACAAGGTTTGATCAGATTAATCATTCACAGAAAGAACTTTGCAGTGTGGACAGTGGATAAGAGAAGGGATAATAGATGATGGGGAAAATCCTGTGGCTCAGCAAATAAAGTAGGAATTTATGAGTATAGATCAGGGGAATGATAATATAAACTATAAGAGAATAAAAGTGAAGAGGAAAATGTATGCTGAAGGTGAAGTTGCTTTTGCTGTTTTTAGCAGAATAAACAATGTTTGTTGATAAATTAGATATGAATGATAGGAGAAACGAAAAGGTTAGGAGGCTCTGTCTTCAAGCTTACATGGATGAGTGAACAGAATCACCATAATGTAAAATAGGAACAACAGTAGGAAATACACATTTTGAAAAGGAGAGAAAGTAGTGATTATTTTGACAGATTATAGGAGGTCTGTAAAACCACTCAGAAAACATATAAAAACTGGGAAGAATCTCCCAATTACAGAAAACACTAAAACAACAAAAGAAAACACAGAAAAAACTCCCAAACTTAAATTTATCTGAAAAAGTGCTTTATCTAATTTCGGTGCTAAACAGTGTTGGCAGAGACTATACATAGATCTGTGCCTTGATAAACGTGGAGTTTCATTCTTGAATATAAGCCTGAGTTTTCCAACTGCATGCAGTTACTGTGTGTGTGTTTACGCACGCACTATATACTCTGTGTATGTATATATATGTATACATTCCATACACACGTGGTATCCATATATTTATGTATCTTATAGCCTTGATGAAGTGTGATTTGCTGGAGTATTGAAAAGACTGTAATTCTCTAGTCTCCTAATGTTTTCAGTTTTATTGTGAAACACTTTAATTATTTAATTTATGCTTATCTTCTGAATACACAAGCCAATTTAAACTTTGTTAATTTTTTAATTTATTTTTTTCCACCAAATAGAGTGCATTTGTAAATACAAGTTGCGTTAGTTTTCCGTGGCTTCTGTAACAAATTATCACACATTTAGTGGCTTGAAACAACACACATTTATTATCCAGTAGTTCTGTAGGTTAACGGTCAACATAGGTTTCGCTGACTAAAAGTTAGGTGCTGGCAGGGCTTCATTCTTTCCTGGAGGGAGACTCTAGGGGAGAATCTATTTCCTCACCTTTCTCCAATCTAGAGAGGCTGTACACATTCCTCCTCTAGTGGTCCCTTTGCTCTCTAACATAGCATCTCTTGACCCTAATTCCATTGTCCTATCTCTTCCTCTGACTCTCTTCTTTTACCTCTGTCTTTTATTTTTAGGATTCTGCCCTTGTGCTTACATTGGGCCTGTCCAGATAAACTAGGATAATCACCCTATTTTAAGGTTAGTTGATTACCAAACAGTTTAATCTGAAACCTTAATTCCCTCTGCCATATAATGTGATATTCTCGGGTTCTGTGGATTAGGATGTGGACATCCTTTGGAGGTCATTATTATTCCTACTACATAAATTTACTGGGATTTTAGGTATTTGTCTGGATTCTATGATTTCCTAGAATATTTTAGAGGGTTAAACAAATTCCAAACTCCTTTCATATCTATGAGAAGCTGCCTTTAAAATGGCTTCAAGAAAAAAAAATAATAAAATGGCCTCAAGATCTCCACATTCCGTTATCCACACCTTTGTGTAATCCCCTTCTCAAGTATGAGCTGAAATTATTAAGTTATTTTTAATCAATAGAGTAGGGCAGATATAATGGGATGCTGCTTCTGAGACTGCATTAGATGGACTGTGGCTTTTATCTTAGTTGCTCTGTCTTGATCTACTGCTTCCTTCTTCACTTGCTTGGATGTCAGCCAGCTGCCATATGAGCTGCCCTCTAGAGAAGACTTTATGACAAGGAATTCAAGTTTCTGGCTAAATATGGTAAATATCTGAAGTCTACCAATGGCTACATAAGTAAGTCTGGAAGTGGAACCATCTTCAGATGGAAAACTTGAGACTATCATCCAGCCTAATACTTTATTATAGCTTTGGAAGAAACTATTTTTATTTCATAAAAATGACCCCCAACTAGGCCATGCTTAGATTTCCCACCCATGGAAACTGTGAGGTCACAACAAAACAACAACAACAACGACAATGACAACAATTTAAGCCATTAAGTTTTGGTATACTTGTTATAGGCTAATAGAGAAATAATGCATTTTTTTATATCTAAATGTAGGAAGCTGCCTTAATACACACACAATATACATATATACACATATATTGTATACATATATGTATTGCATACAATATATGATATATAGTTATACATTGTTAACAATATATGTTATATATATTGTTATATATATACACACACACACATATATATGTATAAAACTTTGGATATAGGCAATAAGCAAAAGCTATAAAGATTTGAGGAGGGGTTAGAGAAAGCCTAAATTGCGCTGGACAGACCATTCACAGAAATACTGACTTTTAGAATTCTGCTAAGGAGGGCTCAAAAGGAAGTAAATAATATCTTATTGGAAACTAGAAGGAGTATCTTTGTTTAGTAGCACAGAAAGCTCTGCACCACTGTTGTCTACAGTAATATGGAAATTAGAAAGTGTGCCTAATGAATTTGTTGATCTAGCTAACAGTATTTATGAACAAAGTGTTGAAGATGCAACCATCTCTTTTATAGAGAGCTGACTTGAAGGAAGGGCCATGGAAATAAAAGGACTTTATGATTTTGAAAATTCTCAGTTTCTAGATAGCAAAGATGCTGTAATTAAGAAATGACTTCTGAGCAGTTTTCAAATACAGGACATTGCCGGAAAATCTGGCCTGGAGATGAGGATGAGTCTCTGTCTCAGATTTTTCTCGCTTAAGCAGTATGGCCTATAAGAAACTATATGCATATAGGGAAGAGATTTGTGGGTGTTGTATTTTGCCTAATGGGAGTGATATATTTATAGAAGGTTAGTATATTTATAGAAGGTTCATCACATTAAATACTGCCAGCTTGAAATGAAAGGGGTAGAATTTCACTACAAAATGTAAAGAGGCAAGGATAGTCTCAAATTTCTGTTGGCAGGGAATAGGCTGAGAAAACTATTCATTTGCAAACTTGTACTACCTTTCCTGAATTATGGGATTTCCCGGATGGTGAACCCAAGAGTGAGGACTGTTACCAGGTTAAGAACAGTTATCAAACTTTCGAATTTCAAAAATTATCTTCTCTGCTGATACTGGAGTGGTTCTAATTTTTGAAATACCTATTGCAATATTGTAAAATTATTTTTCCCCATCTTTAATTCTATTACATACTCAGCTATGAGTTGTTTAAAGTATGAATTTTGTTTTCCACCTCTGTGACCTTATTACTTATCAATATCTGGCACTAGATATAGTGCTTGATAAATATATATTGAATGAATGAATGAGAGATCAAATTCATGAATATATGACTTGCTATTAGAAATAGATGTAAAATAACCCCATTCACTGATGTTAATGAAAATTTTTTTACATATGTCCCTAAAGCATAAACATCTTTTATCTTTTTTTGATATGATTAATAATTTTTACTTTTAGGAGAGTTGCTTTTTATTTTATTTTAGCAGCACAGGGACTATTTTATTATTTTATTTTATTTCTTATTTTCTTATATTTCTTTGCTAAGGCTTTTTTTAAAACTTATATTAGAAAATATCTAAGAAATTTTCCTCTTTGCACTACTTTTATTTTTAAAACATACTTTCAGCAAGATTGTCTTTATCATATCTTATAGATGATATCTCAGTTCAACTTTAATTCATTGTTAGAAATCATTTTGGCTTATTGGATTATCTTTAACCTATTTTCAAGTTGTGATTTGCCTTTAAATTTTAAATTTAGTAATCCTACTGGATGTCTGATAAACCTGTCATTTTAAAAATTATACTTTTTTATCTTTCAATTCTGTTTCCTGGATACCCAATGAGGTGAGAGAGGGCAAGGAAACATGACCACTTTGGTGGCTTTTTATTTATCATCTTCTGTGTACCTACTTGTTTCTATTCTGAGCCTCAAGGGGATGTTCTTTGTAACATCTGTCTTATTATTTAGAATGTATTTTTACTAATAAAAACCTAGAATTTAAACATTTCCCCAGTAAATCTTATTTGTTTTCATAAAAGTAGCTTAAAAAATCTCCTTTATGGTAAAATAATTAATTTCAGTCCTATATTGTCATGAGGACTGTCATGCAGTCTTTTAGTATGTGTTTATTCTTCACAGTTTATAATGTAGTGCACCAGAAGAATTTTAATGATAGAAATCTGCTATTTCTGAAAAACTGACCAATTATTTCTTGCTTTCTTGAAATTGGTTTATGATTTTTTAAAAGGATTCTATTTATTTATTCAATCATGAGAAGCACAGAAAGAGAGAGGTAGAAACACAGGCAGAGGGAGAAGCAGGCTCCATGCAGGGATCCTGATGTGGGACTCGATCCCGGGACTCCAGGATCAGGCCCTGGGCCGATGGCAGGCGCTAAACCATTGAGCCACCCAGGGATCCCCGGTTTATGATTTTTACAGTGTTGGTGCTTCTCTTTCGAGTTTGATATGTCTCATCTATTAAGGATATGACTACTGTTCTTAATTATATATTCCTATATTAAAGGCATAATCTTTCTCTCCTTAATATTAAAATCTTCATAATCTTTAAAATAAGAATATACTCTACATACATTACCATAGTTGTACTTCAATTTAAAAAAAATATAGAATGATATGGGTGCCTTGGGAGCTCAGTTGGTTAAACATTGAATCATTGTTTTTGGTTTAGGTCATAATCTCGTGGTCATGATCTCAGGGTTGTGGGGTCGAGCTCTGCTCCAGGTTACATGCTGAACATGGAGCCTGCTTGAGATTCTCTTTCTCTGTCTCGCTCTGTACCCCTCTCCCCAAATATGGAATGATTTAATTACATTTTCCATCTGTATTTCCCTCACATGCTCATCTTTTAAGTGAACATTTACCAAATTAGGAGGTTATATAGAGTAGATGCCTTTTTTATTATTTTTATAGAGTGATTAAATTGTTTGGTAATCATAAGAATAGGATGGAAATATTATTTAAGAAATTTAATTTATGCAGTGTCATTTAGTATTATTTTACTCACAGGTTTCCAAATTGCAGCTAATCTTCAATTAAAATTGGGTATCTGTACTCTATAGATATTCTATGTTTATTATGTATTTGCATGTTAACAGCAAGTAGTTTTTATTTCTTGATATAACAACCTTTTAAGGCTTAATATTGTCTGTCTCCATGAAATTGCTTATCCAGTTATTCCTCATCATGATTCAGGGCCAATCTTTCAGAGAAGAATCCTGGGGGCTCTTTTTCTGTGCACAAAGGCAGTTACTCAGATTAACAAAGAGCAGTAGTTCCAGTTTAGGTTTTAGTTTGAGCAATAGCTTCAGGTATAGGATAATGAAATACTTGTAGAACTGCAATAAAGTCCGTCTACTCAGTATAGTAAGTGAAGAGAATGGGGTTAGGTGAATTTAGAGAGGTAGGAAGAGACCAGTTGTAAAAGACTTTTAAAGCCTAATAGGCATTTCAAAAAAATCTCATATTAACAAAGATGGATAATGATTAGACACTTTTAAGCAAGGAAGTGTGTTTGTGCAGAAAATGGTTTGGCAGTGGGACCCTGGGTGTGGGCAGACTCTGGACAATCACAATGGGAAGCAGAGGAGGATTCACCCTGCTGATGTACATGCTGGTCCTGGCTGTTCTCTGCCATTTAGGTAATAGCCTGACATGCTATGCCTGTACTGAACCAGAAGGTAGTTGCAGTAAGACCACCACTTGTTTGGTTAATCTTGATACATGTCTTTTCACCAAAGCTGAGACCCCCAAATTTTACCAGCAGTGTTAGAGGTTTGAAGATTGCAATTTCAAGTACATTTCAAAAGCCTTAGGGCTTGACAACTAGAGAACCATTACTGCCAGCAGGACCTACGCAGCAGAAATGCTTTTCTTGTGACTCTGCTGCTGGCAGCAGCCTGGACCTTTGTCTCTAAATTAACACCAAGAGGGCTTCTTCTAAACTTTCTTGGTTCTGTGTATTCCTTATTTCCTTTACAGCAGCATTCCTCGTTTTTCACCTAGATCCTGTTGGGAAAGACCAGAAGTAGTAGCTCGAACAACTTGTTTAAGAGAGACTCTGAGAGACTTTGAAGATCAATCCTGTCAGCAGCCAAGACCCATTGGAGGGAAAATAATTTAAGATTGCAGCACCTGTGATTTGAGCTGGATCACATGCTTCTTCCTCTGATTTTTGCAAGACCAACTCTACAGTGACAGCTTGAGTACATAAGATTCTCTGCATCCCCCAGTTACTTCCCCTCTGATTCCTTGGATGTAGTTATTAAATACTATGATCAGTGCTTTTTGGGGGGACTGGGGCAGGGGATTCTTTTCAACAGCCTCTCACGAAGGCTTTCATCCTTTCCCTTTATGGCCTCCTGCTGCCATACAGGCACAACAAATCTCCCACATGTCAGCTCTCAGTCTGGGCAATGCAGAGTGATCAGAATGACCTTTGTATTCTCAACTGGCAGGTGTCTGGCAGGGAAGGAGGGGAGTTTTCCATATGGCAGGGTGTGGAAACCCCAGGTCTGTCTTCCGAGAGGTAGCAGTGGCTAAAATATGAGTTTTCTTCTGTCCCTTAATTGTGAGTTGGCTTTGCTGTCTTCACTAGAAAAACTTAACAGTGTGTATTAATGATGTATTAAAACTATCCCCCCAACTTTTTTATTGGATTGGTGGAATGTCTTGGCAAACAGTCTGAAAAGAATCAGTGAAGTACACTGAAAAGCTCCCAGAAATGAAATCTATCAATAAGCTGAGTGAAGTTGTGCAGGGTAGTTTTTGTCAGTGTGCTGGAGTTAAGCTACCTGATTACAAACCCTGGGTTTCACATTAATGGGGTTCAGGTTTGATGTAAAGTTGGTCTCTTAACCTCTTTATTCTAGGTCCCATTGGTAAACAGTGACACCTTAGTGCCCATCTTACAAGGTCATTGATAGGACTAAAAGAAATGTATTTTGTTCATTGCTACATTTTCAATAACCTTAATGTATAGAATAAACTGAGCATATAATAGGACCTCAATAAATATTAAAGTTACTGTTATTATTGCTGGAAATTGTCCACTGGTGTCCATTGGTGACTTCAGGAAGAAAGAACATAGTAAAATTTGGGGGGACAGAATTGAGAATAGAGATGCTTGAAAAATGAATGAAAATGAGAAATGAAAAAGAATGCATAATAAATTATTTCAAGAAAGTTTTGTGTTAAAGAGTATAGAAAGCTAAAACAAGTGGAAGGAGGTATGAGGTAAAGAAAATGTTACTGAAGTATGAGTTAAAGTAGAGGACATTAGAATCATTAAAGAAATGTTCCAGAAATATAAAATGGAGATAGCAGAGTAAAGTTCTTGGAAAGAAAGGGAAGGAGTCCAAAGAGCATATGGAGATGTATTTTGGTAAAAGATGAAGTAGCTCTTTCATTGTAATATTAGGGGAAAGAAGAGAATGAGGCCAGATGAAAATAAAATTTTCAGATTTGAGTACAGGATGATGAAAATGAATTTTTGTTTGTTTGATAGCATCTATTCATACAGTTATTTAATAATTTTTATTGAATGTCTCCCATGTGTCATGTACTATATTAAATAGTAGGATATATGAAGGCAGAAAATGAAGTAGAAAAAATTTCCTTCAATTATAGAATATATATTATTTTAGGAGGTGGGGAGACATAGAATACTCCAAATAAATAAATAATCATATAGTATTTTAGGTGATAAAGGCCATGGAAAAAAATAAAGCTGGGAATGGGGATAGAGAACTCTAGAGTGGCTGTGCCTTTGAATAGGATCATCAGGAAAAAAACAAAAAGGTAAAAAGATCTCACAGAGAGATTGAGATCTGAAGGAGGTAAAGCATAATGTTGATATCTGGGGAATGGCCATTTCCAGAGTGAGAGAAGAGAGAATACATGGTGCCTTATGCGGAAAGTGCTTGGGGTGTTTAGGAGGACTCCGTGCTTCCCACATAGGAAGTAGCTTTTGCTCCAACTGGCACAGGAAGACATTAGACATTAGAAATGTTTGTGCAGAAATCATGTGCAACAACATGATTTCAATTATATTTAACAGAATCTCTCTGGCCACTGTAGCAAAAATAGACCAAAGTAGGCAAGAATGAAATCAATAACACTTAGAAGAAAAGTAGTGGAGTTTGTGGATTAGAGGTACTTATGTCTAAATAATTAAAACGATCCTAGTTTGATCCAAGGTGATAGTAATGAATTTAATAAGAAATGAATCTAGATATATTTTGAGAGTGTATGTAGTGAGATTCTGGATATGTTTTGAAGGCATGCATAGTGAGAAAAAGTAGGAGTCAAGGATGACTCTGAAATTTTAAGACTGAATATCTGAAGAATACAGATTTCATTACTGAGATGAAAGATTTTAGGGGTACAGTCAAGAGAGAATGTAAGGATCGTGTATTCTCTTCTCATGTATGAAATATCTTTTAGTTACTCAATTGAAGACATGGAGTGGCCATATTTAAATAGCCATATTTATGGGACACCTGGGTGGCTCATTTGATTGAGTATCCGACTCTTGATTTTGGTATAGGTCATGAGCTCAGGGTCCTGGGATTCAACCTCTATTGGGTTCTGCACTCAGCGGAGAGTCTGGATATGTTTTGAAAGTAGAGCCTGTAAGATTTACCAGCTAATGGATTGTGTGTTGTGAAAAAAAATAGGAGTCAAAGATGACTCTAAAATGTTTAGACTGAAAAAAAAATAAAAAAAAATGTTTAGACTGAACATCTGAATAGAGATTATCTGGGTGTTTTACCGTACTTTTAAAGAATTAAAGTATAGTTGACATACTATGTTATAATTGTTTCAGGTGCACAACATAGTGACTCAGTAAGTCTATATGTTATGCTGTGCTCACCACAAGTGTCACCATACAGTGCTATTTAAATACCACTAACTATATTCTCTAACCTTTTATACCATGACTTATTCATTCCATAACCAGAAGCCTGTATCTCTCACTATTCTTCACCATTTTACCCATCTTCCCATCTCCTTACTCTCTGGCAACCAACAATTTTTCTCTGTATTTATGGGCCTGTTTCTGCTGTTTGTTTGTTTCGCTTTTTTAGATTCCATATATAAGTACAATGATAGAGTATTTATCTTTCTTTGTCTGGCTTATATCACTTCACATAACATCTTCTAGGTCCATCCATAGTGCAAATGGCAAGATTTCATTCCTTTTTATGGCTGAGTGATATTGCATTAAGTGTGTTTATCTATACACCACATCTTTTTCCATTTTCTGTTGATGGACACTTGGGTTGTAGGTTATTCTGAGCCAGGTCTCATACCAAACAGTCTGATTTAATTGGTCTGAGGTGGGACTCAAGGCAGATATTCTAATGTACAGTTAGTGGGAGAATCCCTTTGTGCTGCCGTGCACTGCTCCATTTTCTCCTTCAGATACTTTGTGTTCACATGATTAGAAATGTCATCCAACATTGGGTTAGAAGTCAGATAAGAATTAGTCAGGCTGTTTCTTCCTCCTTCATTGCCTTTCCCATTATTTCTCATGTCTGACCTCTAAACTTAAGAAAGTACTTATTAGCACTGGATGTTATACTATATGTTGGCAAATTGAATTTAAATTAAAAAAAATGTTAACAAAATAAAATTAAATTTAAAAAAGAAAGTGCTTATTAAATATTTGCTGAATTAGTAAATACATAAGTGAATATAAGTCCCATTTAACTATTATAAGTAGTTGGATTTTGGATGAAATTTTATGTATTACTAAATTGCATTAAAATCTAACTACCTGTTTGGCTGTTTTTCAGCTATATGGAACAAAATTGTAGTCAATAAATGCTTGAATTATCTATTTTATGATTGCAATATATTTTAGAGATCCTTATTAGATGGGTTTGGTTAAAATATATATTTTAGCTGACTAAGCTATATATATATATATAGATATGCATCAAGTTCCATAAAAACTGATGGGCCTAAAAACGTTCTATCTGTGAAATTAAACAGTTAAATTTTAGTTCAATGGTCAAAATCTAGTTTTGACCATTTTTAGATTTCTGAGTCGACCTTTCTGAGTTGAGAATTCTTAGATAAAAGTAAAATACTGGGATGTCATAACTTTAGTCTCTGTTGTGCTAAGCTACCATTTGTGCAGTCTCTTATGGTAATATCAGCAATAGAAAACTGATATTTTGCTTCTTTAATAGCAACTCTTTTGTCAGTTTCTAATGAAATTTAAAGGGATTTAAAATTACTTAATTCTGGTCAGTGTTTTTTATATTTAGTTTTACCTTTTGAGCCCAAATATCACTATCTCCTTTGTATGTAGACAAGGCCAATATGAAGATGGCAGTGTCAAGAATTAAAGATGAAACCAAATTTACTAGGTTTTGCTTTTAAATTCTGTTTTCAAAACTGCTTAGAGGCCCTTCAGATACACTGCTGTTTACAAGATTACCAAATTGGTGGAAAATATTGAAACATTAAAATGTTGAACTGCTATAGAGCCTCATAAACACATTCATAAAGAAAGGCAGAGCCAATTAAAAAAAATAAATTCCTCATGTGCTGTAAGATAAATCGCTGCAAGCCAACCAGTAAAAATAATAGAGCTGTCAAAACAATATAATTTCTGTGCACAAACCAAAGCATATCCAATATAATAATAGAATGAAGATTTCCTGAATAAATACTTAGGAATGAACTGCCAGGGAAAATACATTTATTTAGGGCTCACTTAGTTCATCGAAACAAATGTCTGCTTATAAGTTTGTAATATTTGACAGGAGGAAGATTATAGCTCAGTCAGGGCCTCCAATAACATAAAATATTTGAGGCTTTAGACCTTGCTCAGTTAAATGAGTTACCCAAATGTTCACCTCTCACAGATTGATAATCTGGATATAGACTAGGACACTTCACTATCTGTGAATTGATGAATGATCAAGGCATTTAACTTGATAGATCAGGGTCTTTTGCTAAATAAATTAAAGTAAATAGGAGTAACTGAGCAGGCTGTTGGATGGTCTAATGGGTATTTGTCAAATTAATCTCAGTCAGTGGTTGTGAAAAGATGTGTTTTAATTCCATCCTGTTCATTAGGGGACAAAGTGTATTGTTGAATTCTGAGTGGTCACACAGCATTTGCTTAGATGAAGTATATAAGATCACACAAAAGCAGAATTCTATGTAAAGCTGCCTTTTACCCATACAAAAGTCTAAATATGGGCTCAAGTAATAAACACCAATATCTGTAATAGGAAATCAGTTGTGGAGGCACAATAACAAAATCATTCATGCAGATCCTTTGATTTGTGAAGACAGGGATGCAGGCACACCTCATTGAGGTACACTCCAAGTAAGGGTTGTTGGGGAATCTTTTTTTTTTTTTTTGAGGCATACAGAGACTGCTCAGCAGAGATAACATCTTAACTTCAAATCAGCAGAAATATGTCAGAGAGTTACAATTACTTGGAAGAGAGATTATGAGAATCAATTGTGTCAAGACTTAGTTCTGTAACACAGGAAACCAGATATATTCAGTGATTTGGTGGTGAGAAATAATATTTGTGGAAACTAGGGTTTCTTTTGAAAGCCCAAATATAAATAAGAAAACAAGACTACTAGAAGTCATTATTTGGCACAATTTAGTATGAACAAAATAATTCAAGGTAGTTACCTCACCATTACTACCTATGTAAGATGTATTTTGTAAGATGTCTTTAACTCACTGATATTTTCTCAATTTTCTATGACCTTATATGATCAGGTAACTCTGGTTCCAGAGTTGCTCACAACTGGAACTAATTCCTGAAACTCATACAATCATAAATATCCTGACTCTGCTTTCTGTTACAAATGGTCTTTATTACTGTTAGAAGATAAATTGAGGCATATTAAATATTTTAAGAGCTTATTGAGCAAAAACAGATTCAAGTTGGGCAGCATCCAATCTAGCAATAGTAGGGAGCTCTGAGGAACTACACAAAATAAAAGACTTTTAAAGACAGAAGATGAATGACAGGAGTCTATCAGGCAGATTACCTAACTAGTGCTCATCAGGTGATTCCTGACTGGTTTAAGATTCCATTTCTGGGGACACCTGGGGGGCTCAGCGGTTGAGCATCTGTCTTCAGCTCAAGGCATGATCCGGGGATCCAGGATAGAGTCTCACATCAGGCTCCCCATAGGGAGCCTGCTTATCTCTCTGCCTATGTCTCTGCTTCTCTCTCTATGTCTCTCATGAATAAGTAAATAAAATCTTTAAAAAAAAGAAAAAAGATTCCATTTCTGAGAGAGCTGAAACTACAACTAAGTTAAGTCTCAGGTTGGTGATATGGGGCTTAACGTAAGCTACTCCATATTTGTTTGTTTATTTTTAATAGTTCCCCTACATTGATAAGACTCTCAGCCTAATTGAGAGAGTCAGAAATTTTAGGCATTTATGCTACTCTCAGCTACTATTCTAGAGTTCTTGGAGTTTTTGCTAAATCTCTGTGTGGTATTCATAGGGCAGTAAATTGGGGTCACATTCTTTTTTTTTTATTGGGGTCACATTCTTAAAGTTGATCATTTTCTTTGTTCCTTTTTCTATGCTTTATTTTTAGGAAGATCATTCGCCTGGTGGTTAGTGGCTGCAAACTGCACCTAGAGCTTTTGAGAGATTGCAATATATGAGGAAGGCTACCATGACTATTGGAAGTAAGATAAATCCCAATGTCTGGAGTGTACTTTGGAGCTTTGGTCACCAAGACCCAAGCCAATCAGAATCAAATAAGTCCCTGTTGAAGGAATCACTTTCTTAAGCCAACTGGCATTTTCAGTGACCTTAAATAGCTGAGTTTCAACTTTCCTAGAAGCAGCAATTCAAGTGCAGCAAGTGATATTGGCTATAGAAAAACATCTCCTTGCTCAGCTGAAAGGTTATCAACGGCTATTCTGTTATCAAGAACGACTTTGGCCAGAGAGTCTAGGGATTGATTGATTGATTGGCAGCTGTTTCTTTAACCACAAAAGCTTTAAGAGTTAAAGAAAGTTTCTTGATCAGAGTCTCATTTGCATTTACTCCTAACCAGGGAAGTAGGGACCTAAGGAAACAAATTGGATCATGAATATCTCCTGGTAATTCCCACTTGAGCGTATGGCTTGGGAGTAAAAAGGTGACAACCACAGAGGCCAGTAAAATTTAAGGGTTTGTAAACCACATAGGTAGTATTATTCTAGTTATCCTAGCCTTGAATTCCTTTCTTTGTACAGAGCTGGGATGCAAGATTCCCTGGGTCTGTTTTTTTTTTTTTGTTTGTTTGTTTTTTAATCTTTTTAAAAAAATTTTAAGTCTGGGAGCCTGCTTCTCCCTCTGCCTGTGTCTCTGCCTCTCTCTTCGCTCTCTCTGAATGAATAAATAAATAAATATTAAAAAAAATTTTTAAGTCATCTCTTTTAAGATTTTATTTATTTATTTATGAGAGACACACAGAGAGAGGCAGAGACACAGGCAGAGGAAGAAGCAGGCTTCCCACAGGGAGCCCGATGTGGGACTCGATCCTGGAACCCTGGGATCACACCCTGAGCCAAAGCCAGACACCCAACCATTGAGCCACCCAGGCGTCCTGAGTCTGGGGTTGTTAAACAGAGACAGGGAAATGGACTCTCAAGTTAGGACTCTGACACAATAGAAAGTCAACTGAGTTTATTCTAGAGGAAATGAAGCATTGAAAATCCAGGAGGAGTTTGTCATAGGCAGGATTATAGGATTACCCCCATAGTAAATATAACAGTTATTTGGTGGTTGGACTAGCCCACTTTGCAATGGCCTTCAAAATGTGAACAATAGCATGATATTTCCATGACAGAGAAAGGCAAAAGTTGAACAAAAGAATCATAAAGACTGTCATGGTGTTAGAATTAGGAAAAGGATGGTCAGAGAGGGAAGGAAGAATGGAAAGAAATGTTCTTGATCTGACATCTTGGGAGGAAGCTATCTACCTCAGTATTGGCTACATCTCATCCTAATCAATTTGATTTTGAGGTCTTCAGCATTTACTTAGATGTCAGGTGGAGCCTTCTTTAGTTGTGAAATAATCACCCAAGTTTCAACACCGTATAATTTGGAAGCAGTATCATTGGTCAGGTGTACTTGTTAGTATCCTTTCCATAATCTCACTTTTTTAAAACGTTAGAATAAAATGAGTCTGTAAATGACAAATGACTTTAAAATTCCCATAGAGAATTGATGATAGTTCATTATGGTGGAATTGATAAAGAAATTTGGTTATTTCTGTGGCATACAACATTAAGATAATAACTGGAATTATGACTGATAACTTTATGCCAGAACATATTAGATTGTTAGAGATTTTATACAATATTTAAAACACTTGTACTAATAACATGCATTCATAAAATATAGTCTAAGAAGGTTTATCACTTATTTGATAATGCTTCTCATGTAATTTAACATATCAAATAAGCCTAATTAGTTTAATACATCTCTTTTACAAGGTGAAAGACAGATTATTTGAGATTTTCTAGGAGACCTCTGGGAAATCTCAGAGTTACTTTGAGGTCAAAAATATTCCAGTTAGAATTTGATTTGGGGAAGCTGCCAAAATCTCAAAAGGTCTGATCATTTGATAAAGAAGATCAAATATCATTATGAAATAATAATTATCTATTTAACTAAACTGCAACAGAATATCTTAAAGGCAATACAGAAGCTTACATAGCTGTGAACAAAACACATGGAGAAGATTGGGTATCTTAAGTAATCATAGAACTGACAATGGGAAGCAAAGAAATAATTTGGGTAATACCCAAAAAGTTACACGCATGCACACACACACACACCTTTCACAATCTCATCAAAAGCAGGCTGATAGTCCGAGGACTGTCCTTTGAATCAAAAGAAAACCAATTCTAATTTTCACCAGTGTTGATGTTAAAATCCATTCTTTAAAGACTTAAATAAATTTGTTCCAATCTTAGCTTGACCACACTTAAAATGTATCTCCCAAGATTCCTTTTCCACAAACCTTTATAACTATTTTATGTCCATTAATGTTTTGTGCTATTTTTTTCTCATGCTGGAACAACCAGTCATTTTACTTTCTTTCCTACTTTTCATGTATAGTTGTTTCTTTTCACTGTTATTATTCTTAATATTCTTGATTGTGTATGTTGATTAGAATTTTTAACCCTTAGAATCTTTTATTCCTAATGAAAAAAAAAAAAAGAAGTAATCAACGTGGATTGTCCGTTGTACCAGCATGCTGTATATTGGTAAATTTATAAATACATTTTGTAATTTGTAGAAGTATATTCTTTTTCATGGCAAATTTTTCAGTGTGACATAAGACATGCTTACTAATAGACAAAGATATCTTTAGTTCATTTGTAATAAGAACACAAAAGTAGGTAAAGTCGAGTTCAATAATTAATATTTCAGTGTTCTGCCTTATTTGGAAATGATCTAGATAGTTAATGAATATCCATCCTTTAACTTTTCTCATCGTAACTTTAAGCTTCCAAGTTACCAAGGGTCTGTAGACTGCACAGGTCATTTCATTCTAGTTATTTTTGCCCGGTGTCCCTTTCTCAGAGCTTCGATACAAGATTCCATGGACTTGGGATTATTAGCCAGGTGCGGAAGAATGGAACTTCAGAGTTAGGGAGTCTGACACAATAGAGAGGGATTGAGTTTATTCCAAGAAAGATTTTGGAAGTTATTTTTAAGTAGATATATAAGGTATAGTTATTGATGAAAAGTTTATTTGTAAACTTTTATCTTTCTTACATCTGTTTAATTTACTTGTTCTTAAATAGTTATAGATTACTCATGAAAATTTCATAAGACATGAAACAGCCAACGGTTGCAGGATTTCTTTTCCTTCAGTGCCTGCAGTTCTTGGTCCTGCCACTTCAAAAAATAAATAGATAGACCAGACAGAGTTGGGCAGCAAAGCAAAGTTTATTGAGTGATAGTAAACTTCACTGAGTGATAGTACAAAGCTCCCAAAGAGGGGAGGGCACTTGAGAGGGTTGCCATCCGAGTTTCTAAGTCTAGAGGTTTCTATGGGCTTGTTGGAGGGCTGTTTTCATCTGATTAACCCTTCTAGCACCTGTCATCCAATCAGGTTTTTGTCATCTATCTATCATGTGGGGAAGGGTAGAGGGATCCTTATGGGGGGTGTAAAATCCTTTTAAGGGTGCTTTCCTCTTATCATGGGGTGGGGGTCTTGTCCTTGCCTGCATTTCTTCCAACTATCCTTCATCACAACTATCATCTTAAATTAACTTTTTTTTGCTGACAAATTCTGTAACAGAGATAATATGCACTTATTTGAGTTTTAGTAAACCTGGGTAGAATAAAAGTATATTTAATGCTGATAACCCTAAAGACTATTTTAATTAAACTGACAAACTTAAACTAGCTTTTATTTACTGAAGAGTATCCTAGATCATGTGAACTTGAAAAAGTTTTGGTTATTTTCTGTATTTCTGATATACTTGATTTATATAGCACTTGTTTGTCTCTAAGCCAATTAAATAGAACTCTTCACTAATTTTGTCAATCCATCCAGAGATAGGAAAAAAAATCATACATCAATAGTATACATATATAGATGTATGTAATTACACAGATAATCACAAACAGAGATCTTAGGGTTTTATATAACCATGGTAAAGCTACAATAATACAGACTTACTAGTTTATAAAACTGATGGATCCAAATTATGTTTCTGGCAGATGGAATAAGTTAATGTTATTTGTCCAGATGGGTAAGCTTTTACTAATATTTGTAGAAGAGACATAATATTTTTCATAGGCCTGGTTTTCAAAATAACTTTTTCTTTCTCTCCTCCTCCTTCTTCTTCTCTTCCTCCTTTAGAATTACTTTGTTTCCTAGAAAGAACAGATAGAATATTTACATTTCAAAAAACAGAAAAAGAATGCAAGTTCCACCAAAAGAACTTTTGTTCCCTAATTCCACATCTTTTACAATATCTTCCAAGCCTTTTGAGACAATTAAAGAAGGTTTGGTGATTGGTAAAAAGGAAAGATGGGTTTTGAATTGGTTTTGGAGTTAAATTTCTATAACATGTATAGTTGTTTTCAATTCCCCAAAGAATTGGGCAACCTGAATTATATCCAGGCTGGCCCACCCAACTAACTACATTTTCTTCAATTTACTTCTTAATATCAGGGAGGAGTTCTTCAACTAAGATGAAAATAAAACAATTTTATGTTCTAGATTTACAGCTGTGTGTCTTTGGGATGTTTTAATAAATTCTCTCACAAAGGCTTCAGAATGCCCCACCTCCCTGTCTCGTATATAGTTTCAATTATCTTAGGAAAGAAGACTTTTAAAAAGTTTCTTTCACCCTCTAATATCAACTTCCAGTTGGCTAACTCCTTACTACAGAGTTACTTAAAACAAACCAACAAAAAATCCTTTTGGGCATCTTATTAGGTTTGGATATCTTATCAGGATATCTATGGACACAAGAGACATCCTTAAAGAGATTGCAAAAGACACCACCCTTCTGAAATCCAGAGTCATTCCCAAAGATAACCAACAGAAAGAAAGACTTGGACAATTCCCCTGAGAGCTGGCAATAGTGAGTAGAACCCAGGCTATAAATACAGTGCAGTCCATACATCTGTCCAGCTTTACTCTTGGATGCCTAGACTGACAGTTCCCAAGCCAAGCAGTCAGGACACAAAATGAGACAAGAAGGTAATAGCTCTCCCTAGGAGAGAAAGTACCTACATCTGATGGGTACTTGAAAGTAAATTCATGAATCACAATTCAAAGATCTGATTGTTACTTTTTGTTGTTGTCAATCTGAATTTGGAAAGGAATGGACAACACTAAATTTTACATTCCTCTCTTGACCAGGCATCATGGATAGATATCTGGGAGAGCTGACTTTGGTAAGCATTCTCATTTGCTGGCTTCTGCCAGTTTTTCCAGGATCCTGTTTGCAGGCTTTTGAATGAACAGCCAGTCTTATCCTGGTCACCAGATATTGTAGAGGAGGAAAAATAATGTTCCCTCTATGCTTTATCATGAATACTTGACTGAGACCCCTTTTCCTCAGATAAATGGATACGCTTTTCTGAGTTAAAAATTCTCTACTGTGGCCACTATAATTCAAGATTTGATAAGGTTAACCTCTTGTTCAGGCTTAAAACAAAATTTTAGTCACTGAGGCCTCATACTGGACTCAGTTTGGTTTTTAAATCAGACCCAGTTTGGCCCTGGATCCAATTTAGTTTTGAAGTTGGAACTAATCTGACTCCAGCTTGTTTCCAGATCCAGTATAGAGAATGAAATGCTCAAATAAAGTCATAACACGTAACTCATAACACAAGAGCTACAGAACTAGGATCTCTGAAGGACATACCCACTACCTCAAGGGTCAGTAAGAAAGCAGTGGGCTCAAGGGACTTAACAGGTATCTATACCTGCTTGCTTGTTGCTCCTGGGGACTGTCAGGGGTCTCCAGTTCCCTCTTCTGACATTAGAAGTGTTAAAAGGTAAACTGAGGCATATACAATTTTCTTAGTTTATTCGAGAAAAAAAAAAGCAATCTTAATTGGGCAGCAATCCAGTCTAGCAGATAGAAAGGATCTCAGAGTTGCTATACAAAATAAAAGACTTTTATAGGCAGAAGGGAAAGGGAACAAGGAAGTCTTACTAGGTGAAAGAGTGGGTTGGTTTTTACATGTTTACTGTCCTTTAGTGGAAAATAAGGATCTATCCAACAGGGATCCCTGGGTGGCGCAGCGGTTTGGCGCCTGCCTTTGACCCGGGGCGTGATCCTGGAGAACTGGGATCGAATCCCACGTCGGGCTCCCGGTGCATGGAGCCTGCTTCTCCCTCTGCCTGTGTCTCTGCGCCTCTCTCTTTCTCTGTGACTATCATAAATAAATAAAAATTAAAAAAAAAAAAAAAAAGGACCTATCCAACAGATTACCTCATTTTGTTGACCAGGCAATTTCTGATTAACTCATTTAAGATTCCATTTCTGAGAGAGCCAAAACTATGAAGTCTCAGTTTCATGACATGGGGCTTAACATAAATGATTTCATTTTGAGTCTGTTGTATTTGTTGTTGTTTGCTTGTTTTTAGCATTAGATAAACCAATCTGTGATAGCTAAGCATCTTCTTACTTATACAGTATTATTTTTGAAAGTAGGTTAAGTGTATCTATTTCTGGAATAATACTTAATCCATGGCTCTACACTAGAAATATCAGATTCACTGGACATTTAACAGGGAAGATATCTGGGGTGAGGAAAGAGTCTTGATATAATGTAAATTTGATCTGCTATCAACTATGTCTACTGTATGCCCTTTTAACATTAATTTGAACTGTAAAATGAAGTCAGAGGTGGGACTACTGATTCAGGAGAGAGTTGGAATGCTGCTCAATTTACCATATTTTCCACTGCTCAGCATCTCCTTCTAATCAGCTCCATGCTGGGAGAGACATTATTACCTCTGAAACTGATAAAAGATAGCCCCACCTCCTGTTGTCTGTTTCCTGTTAAGCAACTTGTTCATATGCAGAGAGGCACAGAGAAAATACTGAACCACCTACAGGTGTCTGCAGACCAAGCTGATCACTTGAGTGAAACATCCTAATGGCTGTTTCCATTCCATTCTGTGTTTCTAATTGGCTCCAATATGCCTGTTACAGCTTTTTTTTTTTTTTTTTTTCCTATATTTTTCTCCTAACCTTTTGTGAGTTAATTTAGTTTTGTGGTACTTATAAAGAAAGATTGCAGGTACCATGTTTCAAGTCTAAAGAACACCAAGCATATTAGAGCTCGGCTTCTTTGACTTTCCTAAAAGGGCATCTGGAATAATACTTGTTTTCTGGTAAGGCTGATGTTTACTTGGCAATCCTATCACTATGAGATGATTATTCTTCAATAATATTCTCTGGCTAATGACAGCACATATTTTATCTCTGTGCTTGTGCTGATGGTCCTTTACAATTAATTGCTTAATTTTTTTTCATAGCTTATTAGAAACTGTTTTTTTCCTCCTAGTAAGTATTGCTATCCTACTATGCATTTAACAAATATGTACTGACCACATTCTAACTGCTAAGAGTGCTAAAAGCCATCCTAGACCCTGGGCTACAATGATAATAAGCAAATGGAGACTCTGTTCCTACCATCATGAGGTTTTCACTAGCTAAACTATTATTTAAAAATGTAAAATATTGGGCGCCTGGGTGGTTCAGTGGTTGAGTGTCCGCTGTCTGCTCAGGTTGTGATCCCAGAGTCCTGGGATTGAGTCCTACATTGGGCTCCCACAGGGAACCTGCTTCTCCCTCTGCCTATGTCTCTGCCTCTCTCTGTGTCTCTCATGAGTAAACAAAATCTTAAAAAAAAAAAAAAAAAGAAAAAATGTAAAAGAAAATTGTAAAATTATCACCAGCTTTATGTGGATGGGGAAAAGTATATATGGGCAAGTATGCATGACTTACTTGCATAAGTCATGTAAGATTTTACCACACCTGGAGACCAGGCAAGTCTCCACTAAGAAAATGATTATTGTGCTAAACTCTGAAAGCAGAGTAAAAATTAAATAAGAGGGATGAAGGAGGAAAGGGCATGCATAAATACCCTGTCGCAGAATGAAGCATGTACTATTTGAAGAATTTATGAAAGCAAGAGAAGAGCTAAATTTGGAGAGATTGGTAGAAATGAGATCATGAAGAAATCAGCCATGGAGGGATTTATAAACCATATTAAGAATTTGGGGCCTTTCCTCTGAATCATAATAAATCAATGAAGCATTTTGTGTTTAGTTTGGGGAACATAATCACAAGATTGTTTTGCCCGCAGCATAGAGAAAAGGAGAAAGTTTAGGTGCAGGGTGCCCAGTTAAGAAGCTATTACCATGGCACAGAGTAGACATAAAAGTAAATAAGAATAGACTAGTGGGTATAGAACTGATTGGAAAGAAAGAGGCAAATTCAAGGAATATATAAAATGTAGTATCAGTACATGTGGAGATGGGTTGGATATAGGTGTAAAGGTTATGGTGAGGGAAAGGACAGTATTAAGGATATTGCCCAGTTTTCTGAGCCGAGAGAACACAAGGCTTTGGAGAATAGATCATTAGCTCTGTTTGGGACTATATTGAGTTTGAGATAACTTTAAGAAACCCAAGTTAATATTAACGAGAGAAAAAGTTTGTATGTATTGGTTTCTAATAGAAAGAGAATGTTTAGGCCACTAAAAAACAATTGTGAACCATCTGCTTACATGCGGGTGGTTAAATCTATGTTCTTTTGTATTAGTGATTTACAAATATAGATTCATTTAATCTTTGTGACAACTCAATGAAATAAATACCTTATAATCCTCATTTTAAAATAAATGGTAAAACGGAGATAAAAGAGGTCAAGCTCTTGCCATAATTATAAAGCCCATAAGTGTTGGAGGTAAGATTTGAACCCAGGCAGGTTGGAAAATAGAATCATATTCTTAATCATTCTATTATGCCACATGTCATGAATGAGAGTGTTTGAGGAGTAAATACAGATTGATTAAAGAGCCTATGACTGAGCTTTGAGGACTTCCAACATTCAAAGACTAGAAGATGGATCCAAGGAGGAGACTAAGAAGAAGCCTGAAAGGAGGAAGAAAACCAGGAAGGTATGATGTCTTGAAAAATTAGAATCTTGTAAGATGTAGAAAATATCAGATACTCCCAAGAAATCAAGTCAGATCAGATCCAAGGAAAAACCCAAACTTTGGATTTAGAACACTATAGTTTATTGGTAACCTTACTGAGAGCGTCCCTCAGAGCACTAGAGGCTGAACCTAATTTGGAGGGAATCAAGGAGTGAGTGAAAGAGTTTGGAAGAAGAGAGAAGAGACAACTGTTTTTAAACTTTGATTTCAGCGACAAGAGAACTAGGTTTATAACTGGAGTAGATGGGAGGTGTTTGCTTTGTTTTCTTTTAATAGAAGGGTTTGGAATGTGTTTCAAAGTCTAAAGATCTAGTTGATCCCACTCTTCTGGATTTAATACTTCCTCACTCATGACTCCACCTGTTTTTTCTCCTGGCTTCCTCTCAGCTTTTTCTTGTGAAAGTGTCCCAGGGATCAGACTATGAACAGTTCTCTTCTCAGTCTAAATGCAATCCCTTGGTGGTTTCATCCAATTTTTCTAATGCATCTAGAACTGAACTCCTGTTTTGTTTTGTTTTTTTTTTCTCCAACATGCTCTGCCCATACTCTTCCCTATATCAGTACATGGTTATTACACCCTTCTATTTGTTCAGACCAAAATAGTTGGAGTTATTCTTCACTCTTTTGTCTCCTACCCTTTTCCCAACTCCTTAGTAAATCTGATAGTTCTAGCTTCAAAATGTATCCAGAACTGTTAGAAGTCCTACCGGGTCCACTGACATCACCATAGTCCCAGTTCAGCTATCTCTCATTCAACGTACTACAATAGGCTCCTGTCTCTTGTCTCCATATGCCCTACTAGGCTCAATTTGAACAAAGCTGCCACAGTGATCCTATTAAAAGGTGATCCAAGTAATGTCACCACTTTTTAGAAAATTGAGGTATATTTTACAGAAAATGAAAAGCACCAACCTTAAGTATAAAATTTGATGGGTTGTAAGAAATACAGCTGTGTAATCTATATCCCTAGGAAGAAGTCAACTAACTATTTCTGTCCTTCATGATTTTTTTCATATGCAGTTCAGTGTTCTGGCACTGATGCAAGGGGACCTGTATCCAGAATTCCAAAACTCCTCTTCTGTACAGATCCCTCTTACCTGTCTTCTCAACTCAGTGAGACCACCTTTCTCTCTGTACCATGGTATATAAAGTGCTTCCAGGCAGAAGGATGGGAAGATAATGGAATTCATCTTACTAGTTTTCCTTCACTCAGTTCTCTGTTGCCTGTTGTGTAACATTTGAAAACATAGTTCCATATATTTTGTTTAAATTTCTCCCCTTAGAGAAGGGAAGAAGGATAGTCTTGTGTCAGTTACTCTAACATAACTAGAAATGGAAGATACTTCACTGTCAACATGTCAGATTACCTCACCATCTTGTTGTAGGCCACAACAAGTCTTTATACTTATATTACTCAATTACTTTTTAAAATTTTCCTGACTTACACTGGTACTTACTTACTCTGTCATGTGGACTTCTCATAAATAGTATCACCGCCTGTACTTTGAGTCATAGTCCTTCATTTATGCTTGTCTCATGGCATTTTAGCTCATTTGGGTAGCTAGTTATATGTGCTTGCGTTATCCTTCATACAAGACTGTAAACTTTTCAACAGTAGAAAGCAGCATGCTATAAATATTTATAGGATTGAATTGAATATATCAGAGAACCAAGTGAATAAGAATGAATTTTGATGATTATGATTTTATGGTGAACTAACTGTAGGCCCAGGAGATGAAGAAATCTGTTAAATTTTTAATTACTTTTGGGATGTTGTGGGTAACTAATACATATTTATTGGCTGACAGGCAGGACAGGCTCCACAATAAGGAACCCATGACAGTTGAGTTAAATATCCAGAAGTTCTGAGTATTTGCTTGCATTCTATTCCCATATTCACAACTAAAACCTATGCAAATACTCTCCCTTCTAGGGTGTGAGTTGGGATGAAGATGACCCCACTATCTAGCCATGTGTGAATGACCTCTGTCAGGCTAATTTAATGGAAAAACTATTATAAAGAAAACCATTTGTTTTTGTAACTTTTCTTTTGTGTGGAAGCAAAATCCTGTTTGCCATGAAGGGGCTTGTTTGGAAGTTGATAGAATATGCAAGAATAGTCTATTTAAATTGCTTTTTCAAAAGAGGCAATCCCAAACAAAACAAAAACAAAACAAACACATACACTAATGAGAAACAGAATAGAAGGAAATTGATTTTCTGACTGTTGATCCTAACCAGCTACTCATAAATTTAACAAACTGGTCTGTGGGGCCACCTATACAATTGATTCTGTAACTCTGATAGCAGTAATGTAATACATGAAAGAAATCAAATCAATGCTCTGATCGAGTGAGGTGCCACAAAATGAAATTATCAGTTCTGCTGTGATGTGGCCTTTATCTCACGGTAAATTTTGTAGTATTCATGGTTAAACTATTAGGCAATCTCTTAAAAGTTTATGTTACTTCATTTCAAATAGTAAATGCTTATTATTATTATTACTATTTTACAATGCTGGGCAGGCAGATAGAACTGTCATAATAAATGTATCTGCTTCCCAGTCTTAAAGGTTGCTAAGAATTTCTTAGAAATAGATAACAAAGCCTGCTAGATTTGTAAATGAAAGCTTTCTTTTGGGACTGTTTGGGACATCTCGGAAGCAATAAAGTGACAAATAAATATGTTACTATTGGCTATGCACATAAGTTTTTTTTTCCCCCATTCTGGTGTGGAAACAAATGAATAAATATTGAAATTGCACTGCTCTAGAAGTGCATTTTATTTACAATGTTCACTACACCTCAGGCCATTGTCATTTAAGAGACAGAATTATACATGATTCTTTTGTGTTTGAGGTTGTAGAGTTATTCCAGGTCTCTGACCCTACTAAAGTACTCACAATTCTTGAAAGATAAGCAGTAGTTTGATCTCTAGAGGAGTAATCTGACATCTAGAATTAGATTAAAAGAAGGGTCATATTTCAGGAAAAAATGGTGTAATTATGGCTGGATATCCTGAGGTGCTGCTGCTGAGCATATATACTTGAACCTTTCTTAAAGCTAATGTGTTTTGGTTGCATTTCAATTATTATCAGTGCGAGATTCTAAAGGACATTAACTGTTATTTGTGTTGTTTTCTAGACAATTACACAGAAATAGGATCCTTAATAGATATTTTTGTTATTAATGCTATCATAGAACTAACCTAATCTGGTTATACCTTACAAAGGTAGAGAAGCTAATACCCACACAACCAAATGTTGGAAATCTCAAAGGGAAGAGAAAATGAAGAAGCAAAAGTGCTTTCTTAACATAAGAACCTCATTCACATTGAGTAATGATTTCTACAAATTGAGGAAACGACAAGGAACAGATGGAAGGTTGAACAAAATGGAGCCCCTAAAATATCAAATTCTAGCCATGTAAGTCAGTGGTTCACAACACTACAGATGGGAATACTTCAGGAAGATTTTGAAAAATACCTATGCAGCAATCTCATTCCCCACCCCACTCAGTTATGATTTAATTGGTCTAGGTCCAGCTTTGGCATCTAAGGTCTTAAAATCACCCATGGAGATGTTAATGAGCCAACAAGTTTGAGAAGCACTGTTCTAAGTCTCTTTTATGAAAATGATATCATAATACTAAGCTAGAAAATTAGAGAAATATTTTAATGTATTTTAAATATATACATAAATATTTATCATTATAGAAAGCCAGATTAAAAAAAATATCACTTTTCCCTTTTCCTAGTTAAAATACTGAGGCAAATTCTGGCCTTCTTTTTTTCTCATTCCCTCTCAGATACATTATGAAAATGAAGGATTGAAATTTCTAGCTTCTATCAATGGATTATAGGCACCATGCCAAGCAAACCCCAAATTACATAGAACTAGGATTTACTGTTTTCATTATAGCTCCTTGTTAATTCTGTCTATATGGTGAAGCTCTTGTGGGAAGGGGGTTGCTCATAATATTGAGATTCATTGTATGGTTCGATAGATCTATGGGATTTCACATTAGTGGAGCCATTATTATTTTTTTCATGCATCTGTAATTTGAGGAGGAAAAAAATCTAGCCCACATAATGCAGATTAAGGTGATGGCCTAATAGAATTTTCCAACTTAAGTCTTTTCAAAATAACATCACTGTTAATTGGGCTGATGGTCAGGGATTCATTACATTTATTTCTGTGATAGTTAAAAGTGAAAAAGGAGATTTTTGACTGACATATTGCAAGAAAAATCATCTTCAAGTAGCACATCTATTTTTCTACAGCCTAGGTTTGTCTGTTAATTGTGCTTACTTGGTGAGAATTGCTAGCCTATCATGTTCACTTTAGGCAGGCTTCCTCGCTGATTATACCTCTTTAATGAGCTAATTCTACCTCTATATAGACAAGGAAAAGTTGTCCTGCATCGTTATCAAGTTTACCTTAAAGGCAGTTGGCAGGGGAGAAAGTGAATGTCACCCAATACTGTGTATTACTTGATAGTTATTCATTTGACATGTTTATATTTCTCCCTAGGCATACCAATTAAGAGAGTTCACCTGCTTCTGTTAGAAAATTGAGAATGGGCTGCTAAAACCAACCACAATGCCCAAGGTCATTGTCTAATAGAGTAAATTGTCCAATTATAGAGTCAGTTGCAGAAACAATAGGGAAAACATGATAAAAATACTTTAATTAGTGCTGTCTCAGTAATATACTGGCTCCTTCCCACACTGTCTGGACAGTAAGATTAAGCTAATCTTTTCATTTCTTCAGGGTGAAGTCTTGGCAGGATTATTGTTGTAGGAGGGGCTAACAAATATTTCAAAGCTGCCCATCTCACACCTACAAAATGCTTATGATAGTCAGGAGCTATTCTAAATGCTCGACATTTACTAACAAAATCCTCACAACAATCTGAGAGTGTAGAAATTAATAATGTCCCTATTTTATAGAAGAGGGAACAAAGTTATTGAGAACAGACTAGAAAGAAATGATAATTCAATTGTTTTAGAACTGAACTGAAATGATTTAAGAGCTATTTTTTTCTTCAATAAACATTTATTCTTGTATTGGATTTACTAACTTTCTCAAAAAGATCAGTTTAAGTCCTGAACCCCAGGGCCTATGAATATAACCTTATTGGAAATAGGATCTTTGTGCATGTAATCAAGCTAAGATAAGCCTATATTGGATTAGGGTGGACCTAACATCCAACGACTGGTGTCTATATAAGATAAAGGAGCTGGACATTTGGAAACAGACATAGACACAGAAAGGGAAAATGGCCATATGAAGGTAGAGGCAGAAATTGGGGTGATGTAGCTGTAAGCCAAGGGATACCAAGGGACTGTAGACAACCACAAACTGAAAGAGGCAACAAAGGATTTTTTCCTTAGTCTTCAGACAGATCATGGCCTTGTTGACACCTGGATCTTGGACGTAGAAGTCCAAGCCTCTAAAACTTTGAGAAAATAAATTTCTGTTCTAATCCACCTGGTTTCTTATGGCAAGGCTAGCAAACAAATATACTGCTGCTGTTGTCTAGTGGTATTTTTTACTTTACATGTTTACCAAGATAAGGAATTGCATTGTATATCCATATTCATTACTCTCTCCTTATCATCCTTCCTCTTTTCCTTCTTTCTCTCTCTTTTCGGTTTTGTGATTTTAGAATCAGATAAATTTCCCCTGGAAATCTAAATATACATGCAATTTACTTATTGACTTATTTTATTAACATTCAAGAGCCTCCCTGAGATAAGTGACCTACTGGATATTCAGGGAGCAGTCAGGATATATGTACAGAAGAATAATTTTTTTTAAAGATTTTATTTATTAATGAGAGAGGCAAAGACATAGACAGAGGGAGAAGCAGGCTCCCCGCATGCGGGACTTGATCCTAGGACTGGGATCACGACCTGAGCTGAAGGCAGATGCTCAACCACTGAGCCACCCAGGTGCCACTGTACAGAAGAATAAATTGTTGAGCTACATCTCCCTGGGCTAACAATCAAAATCCAGTAAGGTGAGGACTCCCAGATCAGGAAATCTTAATGTGCAATTACCCTCATGGCTCTGCTGCTCTGACCATGGCAATACAGTACATTTCGTTACCACTGAAACTCAAAATTGATACAATGGGCTAAAAAATGTGGTGCCAGGAGTGGAACTAATAGCAACATCACAACTCCATACCCAGATATTAGATGGAAAGCTATTGTCCAATTTTCCCCTATATCCTTTCTCTTATCTTCTGACTCCAAGTAATCTAATATCATTACAATTAAATTAGGACCTTTGTGCCTATTGCCAAGACAATTTCTTAAGTTCTTTTCCTTTGCTTCTACTTTCACATCTATATTGGTAAATTGTTTTGTTCCTACAGCATTGGTACCCATGTAACCTTTCAATCTGAGGCTTATTATTTCCCTCTAATCCTACAATCAAGGGGCTAGTTGGAGGTGTCCAAATCCTAGTTCTCCACTGCCTTTCTCAGGTCATTGTTTTGCTCCCTCCTATTCCATGCTTGTACCTATACTCCTTCTGGCTTTCAAAAGATTCTCTCCTACAACATACAAATAAGCTCAACTACTTAAACTTTAGAAATCATCCTTGCTCAGATTGTCATTTTTTAGAGCATCTTTTCTCACTTTTCAGAAATCTTCCACATGAAGTTCCTTACTTCTAATTTACCTCTCAATACACTTTGTTCTCACGTCCCTTCCCCACCTGACAGTAAAACTATTCACCAGTACCACTTCCTCATTGTGCTTCATCTCTTACTCTCCTGATAGGATTCCTTTATTTCCTTTGTATTCCTTTCTCTCTCTACCACACATCTGTCCTTACATACAGTGAAACTAAGTTAACAAAATGAGGTATTGTAAAAGAAGAAGGAGCATAAAAGGGATCTTAATTTGGAGACCACAAGAGGAAAGAGAAAGCATTGAAACCTGAGTGCATTTTTCCCTAGTGACCTCAGAAGGAGATCTACTTCAGTGGTCCTAAGGGCATTGGTCAATACACCCATTCCTCATGAGGAGGTGGTAATGACAAGTTAAATAGAGCAGCACATCTGAAAACCTACCTCTGTCTATTCCACACGTTTCCAGAAGTTTAAAGATTTTGTACCTTCTTCTTCTGCTGTGTGTGTGTGTGTGTGTGTGCATGTGCTGAGGTGATAACATGAGGGTTTTTAATAATGGATTGTACTGCTAGGCTTTGCTAGTACTATACTTTATATTTTAATTCTGAGAGAACTCATGTAACTTTATGCTTTAAACTACCACCTGCAATCTGATAATGCCAAAATACACACCCCTAGCCCACAACACCCTTCTGATTTACCAAAGTAATGGCTTTTTTGATGTGGCAACTTGGCTAGGCTTCTGTACTCAACTAATCTAGTTGTTGCTGTGAAGGGATTTTGCAGATGCAATTAAAGTCCCAAATCAAGTGACTAAGTAAAGGATAATACCCTGGATAATCTGAGTGGGTCTAACGTAATCAGCTAGATAGGAGGTAGAGCCAGATTTGAGGCTTCAGAGAGGGGGAGAAAGAAAGAGAAAATAGTGGAAGAAGGAGAGGGAGAGAAAGGAAATTCTATGGGTTTTGGCTGTTCTTTGCCACTTGAATCCTTATAATCATGTAAACCAATTTCTTATAATGTACCTTTCTCTCTCTTCCCCTCCTTCACCATATGTATATCATAATATCCATATTTATTTATATCTATATACAGACACTTATAGATAGATATAGATATGTGACATATACACGATGCAGGTAAATATGATATCCTATAGGATATATTATATTTATATCTCCTACTGGTTCTGCTTCTCTGGTTGAACTATGACTGATTCACTTACTAAAATCTCCACTTGAGCGAATGTTCTACAGGTACCTCAAGCTCAATATATCAGCATTTAGCCTTGCTTCTGGAAAAGAGTATGTGCTTATAAATCTTTGCTGAATTAGATATATTAACAAAAGCCCAACTCTACATCGTCATCCTCCCCAGTTCAGTCTTCTTTAGTCCCTACCTCATTATTGGTACCACCATCAGCCAAGGACCCATGCTTCATATTAGAAAACTTCTCTTTTCCAAGCCTCATCATTCAAGCTCCAAGCCCAAAAGAGCTTTTATATTTTTCATCTATTTTCCATCTCTCTTGCCTTAGATCAGTTTACGCAATAATGCCTTAACTACTTGTTTCTCCAGGAGGACATTTTCTTCCTTGAATTTGAGTGTTCTTTCTCAAATGCAAATCTAATGAGCCTACCTTCACATTTTCAGTGTTAAAATAATTCCACCCATAAGTTATTTGAAAATACAACTTAAACTGCAAATACGTTTTGCAATTTGGCTCCTGAGTGCCTCCAATCTTACGTATAAATTCCCCACTCAAGTTCTAAGCTCAGCCTCATAAACAAATTCCATTTTTTTTGAATTCCTCATGCTGTTTTCTACCTTTGCCTTCAGTCTTGCTGCTTTCTCTACCAATAACACACTTCCCAATTCCTTAATTGCCTACTTAAAGGTTACCCACCCTTAAGATTCAGCTTCAGCTTTCTTTCCAAAGGGAGAATTCCTTCCTTCACTTCTCCCCATGCTGTTGGCGTTTCCTCTCTATGAAGCATCCTGTTCCCACCAACTCTACAGCACTCATCACACAGTTCCCCAATCAGTGCTTTCCTGATCCGTCTTCCCTATTGAAAGGTAAGCACTTAGGAAACATGTGGAATTCAATTTTGTGTTTGGAATTTAGTGTTCACAGCGTATTTTTTGAATAAATGAATAATTAAAATCTGCATCTTGAAAATCACTCTCTTCGCCTGCCATGCAACACTGTGTTCAGTATTCACTGGGAAAGAATTATCATTTGCTCATCTTCCCTTTCATCCTCCATGGAGCCTCTCTGACTTCACCTTGTCTTAGTAGAAGCAGTATTTCAACTCCTTCTCAAGCTGCTGATTTTCATATTGTCTTTTTTGTTTTCCCCTCTTGTAACATAAATCTCTTCCCCACTGACATTCTGGATCTCAATTTTCAAATATATGGAGATATCCTCTGTCCTCAAAATTAAAATCTCTGACTTGTTTTCTTCTTCCCTTAAGTTGCTTACATCCTTCTTTCCCATTCCCTAAAAGAATGTCATTGAATGAGTTTTCTGCAGCTAACCTCCTATTTCCTCCCATCACTCTCCTTTCTCAACCAACTGCAGTCCAGACCTCTAGTTGATTTGGTCATAGGGCAAACTGACATTTCTAAGATACCTGGTCAAGCTAAAAATGAATGCTAAAAAAAGTCTCCGAGAGTTTTGTTGGCTGTTCCCCGCTCCTTTTCACTCCCTTTCTGCATCTTACAGCCTGCTCCCACCTTCCTCTTACTTCTAGTGAGTTCCTCCTAGTCACGTTCCTGGCTTCCTTTCTTTGCCTTTGCTGACCACCTTTCACCAGTAACTCACACTCATGTTCATTATTCTGAAATCTTTTTTTTTTTTTTTTTTACGATTTTATTTATTTATGAGAGACAGAGAGAGAGAGAGAGAGGCAGAGACACAGGCAGAGGAAGAAGCAGGCTCCATGCAGGAAGCCCGATGTGGAACTTGATCCGGGGACTCCAGCAGCACGCCCTGGGCCAAAGGCAGACGCTAAACCACTAAGCCACCCAGGGATCCCCCATTATTCTGAAATCTTTAACCATGAATTGCTTCTGCTTTCCAGACAACTTTTAAATGCCAACAAGTCATTTTCAATATAATACATATAGGACACTCCAACATCTACACCTAAGACTTAAATTACTATCTTTTCTACCAAGCCTACTTTTTCTCATGTACTCTCTGCCCAGGTAATATACTTCCAACAGGTGAAAAATCCCCAAATACCTTTGAAGTTTTCTTTATATCCACAACTTACAGTTAATCAAGTACTGTTTGTTACCTCACCTCTAAAATGTTATTCAAATGTGGATTTCTTTTTTTAAAGATTGTTTTAAATACAGTTGTATTAAGTGGACTCCACACTCAATGTGGAGACCAAGGTGGGACTTGAATTCATGACCCTGAGAACAAAACCTGAGCTGAGATCAAGAGTTGGATGCATAACCAACCGAGGCACCCAGGCACCCTTCAAATGTATTTTTCCCTTTTCTTTCTTTCTTTCTTTCTTTCTTTCTTTCTTTCTTTCTTTCTTTCTTTCTTTCTTTCTTTCTTTCTTTCTTTCTTTTTCTTTCTTTCTTTCTTTCTTTCTTTCTTTCTTTCTTCTTTCTTTCTTTCTCTTCTTTCTTTCTTTCTTTCTTCTTTCTTTCTTTCTCTTCTTTCTTTCTTCCTTTCTTTCTTTCTTTCTTTCTTTCTTTCTTTCTTTCTTTCTTTCTTTCTTTCTTCTTTCTTTCTTTTCTTCTTTCTTCTTTCTTTCTTTCTCACACTTCAAGCTTAAGTCCATACCATTCTCACCTGCACTAGGACAATAATCTTCCTTGATATCTCCTGATATATTTCACCATAACCATATTTGCTTTCTAAAATTAATACCATAATTGGACTCATTTAGAAATATTGCCATTGTTTAATATTTACCTGACAAAACTAATTTTCTTTATAATCTTAGAGCACACAAGGTCAACTCTTTGTAGATGCTCAATAACCGTTTATTAAATTGTAGTTGCCCAGATATTAAGTGGGAAAGTAGAAGTTTAGTCTCTAGTTAGTGCAACTCCAAAATTCATTCATTTTTTATGATACCAACATAAGAAAGTTGTGTCAGAGTATTAGAAAGGAAAATTTTCAGTCTCTCTCTGGGAAAGAGTAAATATTTAACCAATTTACAATCTCTTTCACAACCTTAAAGCTCTGTAATGAGAAGTGAAGTTCAGAATGGTAACACTGGCATTAATAATAATAGCAAATATTTTGTTAACCCCTACACGGTGAATACTAAACTGTACATTATGCCATTTAACCTGCAATATAGCTTTGTGTGGTAGGTAGCATTAGATTACCTTGTGGCAGAGACTTCTACCTATTCAATAAATCCATTTTCTCTTCTTCCTAGCCACACAGCCAAATAGCATCTCTACATCCCTTACAGTTAGGTGTAGCCACTTAAATTTTAATCAGTGGAAGATGAGCAGAAGTGATATGTGATTGATACAACTTCTACACTTGATTCTGCATTCTCTATTCTTGTCTCATCAGCAGATTAGGCAATATTAGTAGTTACAAATTGGAGACAGCAGAACATTTATTCTTCTGTCACTACTAGACCAATTCATATCTCTCCACTTCTCCCTACTACACACTGCTGGCTCACCAAAAGCAGTTACTTTAGCTTTTTACTGAGTCAGAAATAGAAATATAGTCTACACAGTAAAGAGTGAAGTGTTCATTTGAACTGAAATCTACCCAACTCTAGAGTTCACAGGTAGATCATCACTACTGCCTTGACACTCAAAAAAAAATGTCAACTAATATATTAGAAATCTTTTTTCAATGTAAGATTTTCAAGCAAATAATTGTGTGTTTAAACTTGTACTAAGCAATTCCTTGAAAGAAAACAATCAAAAGAAAAGAGTTCCAGTTTGTCAGTATTTTTCTGAGGTCTTTACATCCTGCTAAATTATCATTCACATGCAGGAATTAGTGACATATTCTTTTTTGAAAACAGTGTTTTGCTTGTAATCTTGTCATTGCTAAGTTGCTACATAAGTGTTCAGTAAAATCCCTTTATAAGGAGAAGGCAAACTAAAGTTTATTTTATTTTATAAATAAACCTGTATTATTTTATTTTTCAAATTAATATTTTCCTTTATTGATCTTTCTGGTTATGTTTGTGTTTTAACACAAATTTTCAAGAAAATTTTGTGTTCTTAATGGGGAAAATGTTTGGAGAAAACCCTTGAAAAACATCATGAAGATAGTTATCTCGGTAACCACCTAGAAATTTACCTAGCTCTTTTGAACCAAGTTTGTATTTGTTTGATCAGGGACAGAACCAAATATTCTAGTGAAGAGATAATAACCAATGCTATTAGATAAAAATTTTTTATCTGTCTAACACACAGAAAAAAAATTATCTTTCAGTTGAGCTAGGCCTTCTTTTTGTTTCCACATGTTGTCACTCTTGTTTGACACTCACTTCTTCAGAGGAGTTATTCAGAAGTGAGGTTCAGAGTAGAGAGCATTTTCATTAGTGAATAAAGGATGGAAGTACTTGCTTTGGAGAGTGTTTAGACAAAACTTTATATTATCTTCTACAGACTAGAACTATGTTTCCTCTTACTAGCCCCCTCCCAGCAGAAGAGGTCTTAGATTTGTTCTCTTTGCAGATTGAAGCACCCTTCTAGAGGCAAGTCCAGGCTTGATGGAGAGTCTTAATCAAAATCATGGTGACTTGAATAAATTGTCTTCATTTATTTTCATGGTGACTTGAATAAATTGTCTTCATTTATTTTCATTAAGATCATCTCATATCTGAAGTCATCTCATCTAGATTCTACTCTCAGATAGAAATGAGGTTTTCTTCTCAAAAACTTGTCCAAAATGATCTGGTTATTTATTTAGGTTGATTGTATTTTGTCAACAATTCAAATTTTAAAAATTTCTTTTTTTATTATTTATTTTTTTTAAGATTTTTTTAAATTCATTTATTCATGAGAGACACGGAGAGGGAAAGAGAGGCAGAGATACAGGCGGAGGGTAAAGCAGGCTCCATGCAGGGAACCCGACATGGGACTTGATCCCGGGACTCCAGGATCACACACCAGGCAGAAGGCAGGTGCCAAACCGTTAAGCCACCCAGGGATCCCCAAATTTCTTTTTTTAAAAAAGCTTTGAGAGAGAGAGAATGAGAGAGAGCACCTGTGTAAGAGTAGGTTGGGGAGGGGCGAGGGAGAGAGAGAGAATCTTAAGCAGACACTGCACTGAGCTTTGAGCCCCAGATGGGGCTCCATCTCATGACCCCATGATCATGACCTGAACTTAAACCAAGGATTGGATGCTTAACCGACTATACCACCCAGGTGTCCCTAAAAAAAAATGTTTCAATCATGTTGAATTTCATAGGATATTGGATTGGGACTCGTTATGGAAAATGGAAATGTTGAGGATGTATGAATCTGTTATTACATCTTTCATTTTTTCCACTAAAATACTAGACTAGTATATTTTAAACTATTCCTCTCACGACAGATTCTCAGCTAATGTCATTTGTATTTTTTAGAATATAAATAGTCCCTATATACTATATTTTAAAGACCAAATTGATAATGGTAAAGTATTGTCACTCAGAAGGATTCAGAACTGTTTATATTTTTGTGATTTTCTTCAGTTGTCAGAGACCATATAAACCTTGACAAGATAAATTAAATATAAAAGTATTCTTCTAATTTAAAATAAAATGGGATAATGGATAGATGTGGGTATGCAATGGTGTATAAAATTGAAAACAGAGCAAATATTAGTATTTATTGCCTAAGTCATATTAGGAGTACTGTCTTATAATATGTGTTATAAGCCAATAAAGTTTGATATAATTTTGAATGTCCAAGACATTCAGATATTTCTCTCCCCAAGAAAATATGTTTTCATCAAATTATTAAGGCTATAAATTGTTTAATACATGGAGCAAAAAGAATTTCCTCACATCTTGCTCGAAGCATCTAACCTCAGAAATAATGAGGTTTTATATATAAAAGAAAAATGATTCAGTAGTATTTTACCCCAGAATCACTGGTCTGAATTTAAAAACAAAATTTTAACCAACATCAAATGTTAAATAATAGAATTTATATCCTTGCAATTTGATTAATTCGATCAAAGATCTCTAAGGGAGGAGGTAGAAATCACTACATTTTGCATGATAAATACTCTTAAGTAAAAAATGAATATAAAATGTGTTTTAAAGAACTACTCAAATGCACATAAAATTATCTATGTATTTTAAATATTTTTTGTTTAATTTTGTGTGATGTTTATTTACATATAGTCTAGGCAACTTTTTGTGACTTTCAAGTTTGTAATTCCTTTCAATAATTCAGCTCCTCCTCTTAGATCTTTGATTAAAGATTAAAGATATTGGTTTAGAAAGGCTATCATGTAAATAACACTATAATTGGTTTATGGAGAAAGTAGACTTTGAGCTTTCTTTTAGCAAAAATTTTGGAAACCCAAAGAGGAGAAACCAAGAGAAAGTCTCAAGTAGATATGATATAGCATGTATAAAGACTTAGTGCCCATCTTAAGGCTGGTATGACTGGAGAATCCTAAGATGATCACTTTTACTACAGTGAAGAATTTGAGTCAGAGAGAATTTGTATCAAGAACAGGGTTGAATAGTTCAGATAAATCTTACTTATCATATGGAATCATTGTGTTCTTTTCCATTGGACACTGATTAGGAGATAAATGTCATGATCATGACTGGAAGGAAGAAAGGGACAAGTGGGAGTGTGTTGAGTTGCACAGCAGTTGAGATCAGAGATAATGAGGACATCAATGAGATTATGAGAGGAAAATGATATAATACATTATTTAAAAAACAAGTAATTTACTTGGTGACTGACAAAGGGATGAACTGAGGAAAAGTACTATAGACTTTAATGTTTCAAGTCATAAACAAAAGCCAATTACAGCCTGTTGATAATTTCTAATGGAATCCAATTTGTGGGCATATGATTAAGTGCTTGAGATTCGACATACTGTTAAAAGAATGATAATTGTGCCAGAATCCCCTACCACTAAAGCTGTTAATTTCATTTCTCTATTGGAATTTTTTCCTTTGTCCACTGATACCTATTTCCATTGTTAGTGCCACTCAGTGCTTGACTACCTGCATTTTTTACCATTACTGAGATTTTCCCTAAAATTTTCCTCATCTTTTTTTAGACCTCTCCCTGGTCTTGGACACATCCCAGACCACTACACAACTCTAGCCATGGCAGTAGGTATTGTAGCTACCATCCAGATCAGATCTATTTCTCCTAATTCCTTTTCTCAATTTCAGACCTCTTTACTTTTAGTTATTTTGGGGAGTTCTATACCTTACATATATAGGCATGGTAATTAATAATTACCTCTAAATTTTTTAAGTTAAAAGCAATCAACATGTGCTTTACTACACATTAAAAGGAAAGGGACTCCTCTCCACAAAACAAAACAAAACAAAAAAAAGCTCCAAGGATTGATATATTTAAAAAGATAGAGCTATAAATAAGGTAAGTAGATTTTTTCTGACACTCCTTTGATTAGCAAAATTATATGTTAAATTCATGTTATATTGAGGACTTGTATGAAGAGACTTCAACTCCTTCCAACATTTTGAATATGATAATAGGTTGATGGAATGAATGATTCAGAGTTGTTAAAGACTCTCAAAACTAAAGGGTCAGATTTTTCTTCTCACCCTAAAAGGTCAAAGTTTATTTGCTAATTGAGTGGCTTATTATTAGAATTTAATGAAAATGTACCCCCCAAAGCATTGGCATACTAGTCTGTAGAGTGTTGGCACTCAATACAGAGGATTTAATTAGCAGTTTTAATCTAGGGTTGAAGAAATAATTGAATCAGATTATATTTGTGTTTGTCCGTAGAACCATCCATCACTGAAACTTTGATTCCTGTTCCACATTATTCCTAGTAAAAGACATTGGTTAGAGGACTTTTGTTAATAATTCTTTATAAATGTATCCCTATATTTCAAACTCAATGAAAAACTATGTTATCAATTGGTAGTGTGATTCTCAGCATTTTAACATAAATGACTACTTCTTTACTTTGCCAAATTTAGAAATGGTATGATATTTAGGGTTAGCATTGATTTCCTGTCTTCTGGCTTACTGAATAGGCTTTACATTTAAGCTGAAAAACTTTCAAATGTTTTTACCATTAACAGGACATCACTATTATTTAATTTCATCTCATCTGGTATATAGACATTCATAGAAAATATGGAAGCAAATTGAATTTTACTTGAGAATTATAGATATGTAGAAAGTGTGATTTGATGCTGCCCAAAGGAATATTCTGTAATGATGGAGTTGTTCTTCATCTGCACTGCCCATTACTGTAGACTGTAACAATGTGGCTATTGACTACTTGAAATATTGGTAGTGTAACTGAGGGGCTGAATCTTTAATCTAATTTAATTTAATTTAAATTATTTTAATTTTTATTTTAAAAGTGGTGACAGTGACTGCCATATTGGACAGTGCAGATAAGAGAATATTCCATCAGCTTTTTAACCTTCCTGTTTTTCTTCATATTTTACTAAAATTATGCAGACATCTTTCTAATTAACATATCAAGCATTACTGAGGAACCTATAACTATCACCACTATGATTTTAAAAAGTGATCAGAGTTTGAATTATTAGCCTGAAAACTTCCCAATACTTCTCTTTTAATATTAGCACAACAAAGTTCTGTTTTCAAACAAGTGACTCAAATAATGATAAGCATAGGAGGACATATATAATTATATTACTAAAAATAAATTTTTCCATAATTGTTTCTTTTTTATGATCACTACTTTCAAATTTTAATGGCATTTCTTTTTTAAATGAATGACTTTTCATAAAGACATCCCTTACACTTTCTAGGATCAATTGACTTCTTGCTGAATGCCTGCTTTTAAAAATAGTTTCCAAGTATTCATTTCAGGGCTTTTAATGATAAAGTCTTCACTTGATTAAAATATATGTTTCACTTGTTGGTATTTTGAGAGTGACAATTTTATATAGACAAAATAATTTATAAAACCTGTCATACAATTGAGACATTTATTATTGTGTATCTAAGGAAGTTCCTATCCTAGGAATTGTCCCAAAAGTGCTTCTGAACTGTGGATAGAGTAACTAACATGCTGTTATTTTGAGCATATTCCCCATATTAGTGATGGATGGCATATCTCAGATCTAATAAAAAGAATTTAAATTTCAGTCTTAGAATATTTATTTATTTATTTATTTATTTATTTAAGATTTTTTATTCATTCATGAGAGACAGAGAGAGAGAGAGAGAGAGAGAGAGGCAGAGACACAGGCAGAGGGAGAAGCAGGCTCCATGCAGGGAGCCCGACGTGGGACTCGATCCCGGGTCTCCAGGATCACACTCTGGGCGGAAGGCGGCGCTAAACCGCTGAGCCACCTGGGCTGCCCTCAGTCTTGGAATTTTTAGACTATATTTTCTCTCCCTTGTGGTTTATTATAGTCATGTTATAATGCGCTATTGCTACCTGTTTTACTCTACTGAAAAATTATAAGGCTTCTATTTTTGAAGGGTGGACACACAAGGGAAAGAGAATACACATATTGCCTCAAAGAGAAATCTATGAAGAATCTTTTTTAGTCTTGTTAACGATACTTATTAGATAAGGAATTGCTATTTTTAGTCACATTTTTTATACTTATCACATGATCTTATTTGCCTAGAAGAAATATAAAGAATTGAATCTAACATTGGAATAGTTTATATTTGCTATTTTAAATAATATAATTTTCTATTAGAATAAAAACTTTCTTTTTATACTTTGTTTTTAAATAAAAATTGTATACATGTAAGTATACTTATAATTTGATATACATATACATATTTAAGTTAATACTGTAGTCAAGCTGTATACTTTCAGGGCAAACATATAAGTATGTGAACTATTTTATATATGTGTTATTTAGGACATGGATTAGCTGAGAAATATTAAGAAAGCTTGGAAATAAACATACATATAATGTATATAAGAGGCATTAGAAAAACTACATTCTGTACTGTATTATTTCATGCTGTTAGTGTATTTTTAGGTGGGTTAGTAGATTTCTTTTAGCATTCAGGACTAACTCTTCCATGTTTAATTTTAAAATGACAAATACAAGAATTTCTCACTGCCATAAAATGTCATATTTTTACAAAGTTTGATATATTAGCATTAATGAATAGAAAGCAGTCATTGATCCAGAAAAGTAAACCATATTAAGTTGGAGACACACTGATATTTTAAAATAATTATCTGTGTTCATAGGTTTATATTAATTTTTTTCTAATTAAAAACATACAATATGCAATCATAGGGAAAGGTCAGTCATATTTTTAATTATTTTCCCTATGCAATTAGACATTTATTCACTGCAGATTAGAGTTTACAGGATTAAAATACTTATTATTTAAAGGTCATGATTAAATATAAGCAAAGGTCATTATACATTAGATTATATTCTTAATATAGGCCATATATATCTATTTGTGTTATATATAAAAGATGAGAAATGAAAATAAATGCACCACATCTGCTGCCAAAAAATAGACTTTTTAATGTTTGTTTTTTCTCTTCTACTTTTATATATATAAAAAATAACATCAAATAAAAGCAGGCAAAGGGGAAATAATCAAATGCCAGGAGTGATATGGTGAAAGACATTTTAATTATATATATATATATATATATATATATATATACACACACACACACATTAAATACATACACATAGTAATATTATTTACATTAATTATTGAATAATAATTTTATTACATAATATTAATCATTTCTATTATTTTGGTATATATAACACATGTGATTTCAAAGCCAGCCCATCTACACTGGTTACCTGTAGAACCTGAAGTTACATACTTATATATTTACTTTTTACAACTGAAAGATTTATCACAATGTGAAATATGTGTTCATATGGGCAGAATTTACAGTATGATGCCTTATGCTTCTGCAGTGAAGTTTGATTCCTAAATCTAGGATGTTGGATATAGTATATTGTGGAGAATTTTGATTATAATGTAGTTTTAATAAACATATCTTTATCTTTTTGTGTTAAAAGCTAAAACCATTTTATAGATAGCATTCATAGGAAGCAAGGTGTTTTAGAAGCCTGATTATTATTGGACCATGGGAAAAGTAAGTAAAGAGTGGAGGTAGCTAACAAAAGAAGAATCCAGAATCTAAATGATAGAGTAGAAAATTTACCTCATTAGGAGTATACATGGGAATAAGATGGGGAGAAAAGGAAGGTCAACACCTTGGGAGGATAAGATTGGATTGTTGACTTTGATAAATTGGGGAAGTTATGAAAAACAAATGGAACTGACATTCAGTAGGAACAAGTGTAGCATAATGCAATTAAGACAGAGAAAGGAGTTGCATGAGAACAATGAGAAGTAACGTAGATTGCTGTGTGTAACACTCATGGCATTCTCAAGTAGGAAGGCAATGTGAAGGTCATTTTACAGAGGAATAAAGAGACATAGTGAGCCTTCACAACTTATCAAAGTGAAAGAACTAGGAATATTATATCTGTCTGTAGTTTTTTAGCCCAGTGATTTCAACCTCAACACCATATTGTCCCTGAATCTAACAGGGAGTGTTTCAAGGTGTCTGAATTGATTAACGGAACTGACTCCCCACTCTCCAATATCCAATCCATCAGAAAACCTTTCAGCACCACTAAAAATGTATTCTGAATTTCATTACTTCTTTCATTTCTAGTATTTCTGTACTAGTGCAAGGCATCATCACCCCACCCTGCCTTAGCATCCATTTTCTAGATAGCAGACCACGTGACTTCCTCACCTTATGAATCATAACACGCTCCTTGGTTTATAAAACCTACGATGGGTTAATGGCATTGGAACAAAAAGCGAACCTCTGAACACTGCTGATAGTTTTTCATATGATTTTACCCCGTCCTCCACCTCTTTACATTTGCACCAGCTTTCCTTCTTTCTATTGCTAGAACAAGCTCGGTTCATATTTATCTTATGATGATATATTTTCTGTTCCCTAACTTAGAAGTCTTCCAAATAGTGTGAGGAAATATACAGTAAGGCTGAAGAGTCTAATAACATCTTTAAAGTTTTACATATTTTGATGAAAAAATTTTAGGTTTGATGTGAGAAATAATATACCCACAAGTTTTTTAAATATTGAAAATTTAAAATAAATTTACAAGAAGGCACATCCCCCTATGTAACTAAGCTAATATATCTGCATGACTGAGAAGAAAGAGTGGTTTCATTCTCCAATATGAATACATCTGTATTCAAGGTCACATTTTGTTTGAGCTTTGTCACTTTTCACATGAAATTAATTTTTCTTTGCTGACTATTGTCATAATAATTGGATATCCACTCCATGGAAAGCAATTCTCTCATGTTCCAGTCAGATCTCTGCATTTAAATAAAAACCTAACAGAGCAGAAAACAGAAGGAAAACATGTACACTGAGGAGGTGCTGTGTGTTGCTCTGACTCTGAGTGAGCATAAGTTCTGCAGAGTAGAGTTAGCTCAGCGATGCCTACCATCCCTTTTGTGTGGTGCCGAAGGTGGCAATTATAGGGAACCATTTACCTTTTCTGCCTCCTACTATTTCTTTGCTCAAACTCTCAAAGCCTTAGAAGCTGCTCAAGATAGCACAGAACTAGGGGAGCTGAGTGATACTCATTATATAACCAAAATAGTTCATTAAATGTAAAGCGACTGGAGGACTGTGGCTGCAGGCAGCTGTCTGGTCATGCTTTGCCACAGCCAGGTTATTTTAAAGTTGGTGCAAATTAAGTATGTTCCTTTTATGGCAGTATCTTCTGGGCTCAGGCATCCTTCGAGAAGACAGGAAAATAATTAATTTTGGACTTGTATATATTCAGTATACCTGTGAGAACTACTTTGGAAGCATTTTAGAAAAAAAAATGTCTATAATTTTCAGTTGGAGGGGTAGGAAGCAGCACTATAGTTCTATAATTTTCAGCAACTGATTTAAACAGATAATTTATATGCATTTTGAAAAAGTACATGAAATCACTACTTAATGGAATATAATAAATATTTTTGGTAATCATACTTATGTGTTATACTGAGAAATGTGTTTTTGTACTAAAAATAAATGTTAAGTAAAATTGGTGAGCAGATGAGTAAGAAAAAAGTTGCAGGGAGAAAACCGTCCTTTTGTTGTTTATGTTACAAGAAAGAAAGTGCTCTCGTTGCTGATTATGCCAGAATATTGCTAAATGTAAAAAAATTGTGCCAAGTTTGTGATGCAAAAATACTGGTGATATAACTTTTCCACTCAGAATGATTTATTTAATAAATTATATATTTTTATAACTAGAAGGGACATACCATTTAGTACATTATTTCCCAAATTGTATTGTGTGAAGTTTCAAAACTCTGAGCAAAAAAATAAACCCAAATTGTCTGTGGTTAAATAGGTTTTGGATATCTGGAATGCAACCACTTACCCTGGTTTATCTAATGCATGATTTCACACAGTATTTAGTACATGATGTTCATTGGATCAGCAGCATTTCCTAAATTGGTTTGGTGCTGACATGAACATCCTTAAGGACCCAACATTTATTGTAAACAAAGATCAGTTAGTAAAATACTGATAAATTGCAAAAACACTTCTAACAGTAAAGAAAAGGCCCCAAGGAGGCTAAATGGCTGTGCCAAAGTCATGTCAGGTCTCTGGTTTCTAGAGCTCTACTCTTTCTATTACACTACTTTACTTTTCATTAGCTGAGATGACCAGCATTTTGCCTTAATATAGATACAGCCTCTTTCCCACTAAACCTGAATATCGTGCTGTAATAGGTAGTAGATGCACCAATGTGAGCCAATCCCTGCAAAGATTTTAATTCGGGCAGCAAAGTGCTTAGCTTATCACCCGCCCCTGGGTGGCAGATTAGATATCTCTCTAGTGAGGAGCTTTTTATATGAGCTCAAAAATAACTTTCAGCTGTCACATAGGTTACTTCTCCAAAACTACAAAGAAAAAATTTATTTACAGAAAAGAATTTAACTTCTCTGGCAATTTCAAAGCACCTCTCCCTATACACTCTGTATTTATATGTGTACAACACATGCACGCACATAAATCTTCTGCAAGAAAGTAGAACATGTAAGTCTCTGAACAAGTGGGACAAGGACAATAAGAAGATTCTACAGGGATGTTCCAGAAATGCTCTTTTATTCTCCTGAAATGCTGATTGTTAGGAACCATATACAAGATTGACCTGTCTGTATTTTCCTGCAAAGGCATATATCAGAGTCAGATTCACTCGTTTTACTGGTATTTTAAACTGTTCATTTGGAGTTAAGAAAATTAAGCATTGTTTTCTTATACCAACAAGATTGTATATGTTGTCCTAGATATGGACACAATTTGTTTGCCAATAATATTAGATGCATTTGTCTATTTGGGGGAACTATTAATACAAGATTCTGGTTAAATGATGACTTCCTAAACTACAAGAGAATATTTAAAAGAGTTATTCATGACTATTTAAATATTCATAGTTCTGTCAAGATAATTTTGAGAAAGTGGTTATATATGGGTCATAGTATCTCAAGGGCTACAGCTTTTTTCATTGCATATATTCTGATACATATTCATTTATTTACCTTTAAAGGGAGTTTTATTTTAAAATTGCTAGAGCAACACATATGAAAGAGGGTAAAATGGTGTAAAAGTGTTATGATGAGAAGCTTAATTATCTCTCTCCTGTCCTCTCCAACCCCCCAGTACCTTGATCTTACAGATATTCTTCTGCTTTCCCAGTGTTGATAGAAAAGCTTGATGTTTAACTGCACAGACTTTCCTGTTTTCTTTCTGCATACTCACATACACATCACTTTACACGAATGGGATCATATCGTATAATAACCAAGGAGTTTTGAACAACTTTATTTTCTATTACGTTTACCTTTTCTCTTCTCTCCAATCAATACTTGCCTGATCACCCAGGAATCATGCACGTTAATAGATTGTTCCATTTTTCTCTCTATGCTTTATATTGTTTTCCCTTCTTTCTTTCTTTCAAAAAGTTTTGACTATTGAGAGAGAATCATACACATATAGTATGTTTATATTATTTTTTATTATTAATATCTTTTTCTAATTTTTCAAATGTTTTAACTTTTTATTTGTGTTATATGGATTTGTTTGTATTCTTTAAATGTATTTCACCAAACTGATAAAGCCAAGTGCTCCAGTGAATATGCTCAGTATCTAGTAAAGTTATAATCAGGGCATTAAACGTCACCTTAATACACAAAAAAACATATGCACGTATAGATAATTGATATTATCTTCATTAAGCATCTCCTTAATACTGATTGTTTTATAATTAATAGAATATCCATACTATCAAATTTGCTGTTGTCTATCTTTGCTTATTTTTAATTGATGTTAAATTCCATATTGTCTGGTATCAAAATTTTAATACTTGCTTTGTATTTATGTTTAGTTAATAACCCTTTGTCTAATCCACTCGTTTTCAGAATTTTAAAAGAAATTGTTTGATTTTCAACTTTTAATGGAGAATTCCGCATAATGACCTATATACTTGGCATTCCTTCTACTTAAATTTATGTTTATGTTTCATTTGACCCTGTTGTGTTTTTTTCTTCTCCATATTTTATAAAGTCTATGGTTTGATCCCCAAAAGCATGACCTAAGCCTAAACCAAGAGTTGTATGCTTAACCAACTAAGCCACCCAGGTGTCCAGGTAGTGTTATTTTCAGCTTTTTGAGATAACTCCATACCGTTTTCTACAATGGCTTCACTCGTTTGCACCCCTATCAGCAGTGTATAAGATACCTTCTTATCTAACACTTGTTGTTTCTTGGGTTGTTAATTTTAGCCATTCTGACACATGTGAGGTAATAACTCATTGTCACTGTGATTTGCATTTCCTTGATGATGAGTGATTTTGAGCATCTTTTCATGTGTCTGTTGGCCATCTGGATGTCTTCTCTGAAGAAATGTCTGTTCATGTCTTCTGCTCATGTTTTAATTGGATTATTTGTTTTCTGTTGTTGTTTTTGTTGTTCTTTATATATTTTGGTTACTAACCCCTTATCAGATAGATAATTTATAAATGTCTTCTCCCATTCAGTATGTTGTCTTTTAGTTTTGTTGATCGTTGCTTTGCTGTACAGAAGCTTTTTACTTTGATATAGTCCCAATAGTTTATTTTTGCTTTGTTTCCCTTCCCTTAGGATACATATGTAAAAAAAATGTTGTTATTACTGGTGTCAGATAAATTACTGCTTGTGCTCTAATCTAAGTTTTTTATGGTTTTAGGTCTCACAGGTCTGTAATCCATTTTGAGTTTATTTTTGTGTATGATGTAAGAAAGTGGTCCAATTTTATTATTTTCATGTTGTCCAGTTTTACCAACATCATTTTTTGAAAAGCATTTTTCTCATTGTATATTCTTGCCTCCTTTGTTGAATATTAATTGACCATATAAGCATGTGTTTATTTCTGGGTTCTCTATTCTGTTCCATTGATCTATGCGTCTATTTTTATGCCATACTATTCTGATAACCAAAGTTTTGTATATATCTTAAAATCTGGGATTGTGATACCTCCAGTTTTGTTCTTCTTTTTCAGAATTCTTTGGCTATTGCTATGGCTATTCTTTAGTGGTTCCATAAAAATTTTAGGATTGTTTTAGTTCTATGAAAAATGCTGCTGGTATTTTGTTAGGGATTACATTAAATCTGTAGATTAATTTTGATGGTATGGACATTTTAACAATATTTGTTTTCTCAATCCATGAGCTTGGAATATCTTACCATTTATTTGTGTCATCACCAATTCCTTTTATCAATGTTTTATAGTTTACAAGTTTTTCATCTCCTTAGTGAAATTTATTCCTACATACTTTATTACTTTGGTGCAATTATAAATGAGATTGTTTTCTAAATTTCTCTTTCTGCTGCTTCATTATTAGTGTATAGAAATGCAACAGATTTTGTTACTGATTTTATTTCCTATAACATTACTAAATTCATGTATCAGTTTTAGTAGTTTTTTGGTGGAGTTAACAAGATTTTCTACATATAGTATCATGTCATCTGCAAATAGTAAAAGTTTTACTTCTTCCTTACCAATTTGGATGCCTTTTATTTCTTTTTGATGTGTGGTTGCTGTGGCTAGGACTTTCAGTACTATGTTGAATAAAAGCAATGAGAATAGACATCCTTGTTTTGTTCTTGATCTTAGGAGAAAAACTCAGCTTTTTTATCATAAAGGATGATGTTAGCTGTAGGGTTTTCATACATGGCCTTTATTACAATGAGTTATGTTTCCTCTAAACCTACTTTGTTGAGGGTTTTGGAGCTAGTACTTTGCCAAATTCTTGTTCTGAATCTATTGAAATGATCATATGGTTTTTATCCTTTCTTATTGATGTGATAAATCATGTTGATTGATTTGCAAGTACTGAACCACCCTTGGAATAAATCCCACTTCATGTGGTGAATGATTTTTTAAAATGTATTATTGGATTTAGTTTGCTAATATTTTGTTGACCATTTTTACATTTATGTTTATCAGAGATATTGGCCTATAGTTCTCTTTATATTGTGGGGTCTTTATGTGATTTATAAAGGGTAATATTTGCCTCGAAGAATGAATTTGGAAATCTTGCTTCCTCTTCTCTTTTTGGAAGAGTTTGAGAAGAATAAGTATTAACTCTACTATAAGTTTTTGGTAAAACTTACCAGTGAAGCCATTGGCTGGGAGTTTTTTGAATACTGATTCAATTTCCTTGCTGGTAATCTGTCTGTTCAAATTTTCTATTTCTGTTTCAATTTTGGTAGGTTATATGTTTCTAGGAATTTATCTTTTTTCTTCTAGGTTGTCTGATTTCTTGGTATATAATTTTTCATAATATTCTTTTATAATCCTTTATTTTTCTGTGGTGTTCATCGTTATTTCTTTTCTTTCATTTCTGAGTTTGGATCTTCTCTCTCTCTCTTTTCTTTTTGATGAGTTTGTATAAAGGGCTGCTTTAATATATTTATTGAACTTGGGGATCCCTGGGTGGCTCCTGTCTTTGGTGCCTGTCTTTGGCCCAGGGTGCAATCCCGGGATCCAGTCCTGCGGCCGGCTCCCGGCATAGAGCCTGCTTCTCCCTCTGCCTGTGTCTCTGCCTGTGTCTCTGTCTCTCTGTCTATCATGAATAAATAAATAAAATATTAAAACACACACACACACATATATATATATATATATTTCTTGAACTTAATATTCCAGATTTTTAATTTGTATTTCCTTCTTCACCAATTTATCAACTGATTTTTTTCAACTTAATAAACTTTTAATTTTGGTAATTTCCATAAGGTTAATTTGAATGCTTTCTGGTCACAAAACAAACAAATCACCTTATAACTTTCAAAAAAGTGATTTGATTATTGGTACAAATTTCCTGTTCTTTTCTGGTCTTTTTCAAAAACTTATTAGCAATGTCTTTTGCATGTTATATTCCTTGCAAATTTCATGGCCTGGGGCATGATCCAGCTCTGGGCTACTTAAATAATAACAGAAATGGTAGAGTTTTATTCTTATTGGGACTAGCAGATGTAGCAAGTCTGTTATCAATATCTTACAGAGATAGCAGAAAGCCCTTATCCTGTTCTTGCTGCCACTTTCCTACCCTTAGTATTAGTTATAATGTAGTTTTGCTTTTAAGGCCTCTTCAGTAATGTGAGACTAGAGAAAAGAGATACATTCATTCCAGCTTTGGTTAACTTCCTTTCAGGGTGTCATTTTAGATAGGTGACCCAACCATTCCCCATTGATCCATTCACAATGTTCCTCAGCATCTCCTCCTGATCAGAAAGGAGTTCAGTAACAATCTTCTCCAGAACTCAGAACTTTGAAGCTTCACTCATATATTCTTGCACTGCCTGCCTTCCAATACCAACCTTAGTTTGGCTCAGAAGAAGCTACTATTTTGATTTAGCAGCAGAAGGATGCTAATTTAAAGTGCAATTTTTCCAGAATCTTCTTAAAACTTCTTTTAAATTTATCTATCACTTAGACAGGTAGGTAAATAGATACATTTATATATCATTTGGTTGTGGAGAACTTCTAATTGATTTTTCTTTATTTAGGATTTCTAACATTTACTGCTTCCCATGTTATTTAAATTGTGTTTGTTTTGTGATTTCTAAATAAAATTTAATTTTTCTATTAGCAATATTATTATTATAATGCAAAATTAAAAAGATATCATTTGTATGGCAAGAAGAGATAATATTGTCATTTTCATTACACCCTTTTGAACCAGCCTTCCATTTGTTTATTTTTTATGGTGCTATATTTTCTCAAGTGTGATGAGAAAAAAATACATTCTTGCCCCTCACATTTTGATAATAACAAATCCTTGATAAAGTTTTTGGGTGTTCATTTTTATTCATACAATAGATAATTAAAATTAACCTGGAAAATAGTGTTTTTATAATAAACATTTTAAAGATTTGTGGTTAGTCTATCTTTATAGGTAATATCTTACTAAAATAATATTTGTTTTGTTAAATACAGATATGTGATCCAAGTAAAACTTCTGATTTCTACCTTATCTTGCAAATTGACAAATTGCTTCGCTGTTATAGTCTAAATATTACCCTTTAACATGTAAATGTACCCTCTCTGAGAAGAATTAATTGGCCATGAGCAACTTTTTTGAAAGTTATAAGGTGAAAACATTTATTAACTTACCTAAAATCAATAAGTGAGTTGAACGATTTCTGACTCTAGTTGCCCCTGAGAAATCATTTTTAGAACCATACATTGGGAAAGACTTTTCTTCTTTTTGAAGTTGAAATTTGTTCAATAGACAATGAGTATTTTTATAATTGATAGTATTTTCCTTTCTCCATGGTCAACAAGGAGCTAAGCTTGAAATTATGGGTTAATTCTAGCAATCTTGTTGGCCTTTAGGTAAAATAAAGATTTTATTTATTTATTCATGAGAGACACAGAGAAAGGCAGAGACATAGGCAGAGGGAAAAGCAGGGTTCCCACAAGGAGCCCGATGTGGGACTTGATCCTAGACCCCAGGATTATGCCCTGAGCCACCCAGGTGTCCCAATTTTATACATTTCTTGATGTTGGTTTCCATTATGTTGTGGAACTAGAGGCATAAAAGCTAACTAAATAGGTAGGTGAAGTAGGCATTGAGAAGCGAAAATAAAGATAAACTGTAGCTTAGGAAGCATATTTACCTGTAAGTTATACTTTATCTATTACACTTATTAAATGAAACTTCAAGGATGTATTAAGAGTTGAAAGCTTTTAGAACACGTAGGGGGAAAAAAAGAATAGGTAGGGGACATTTCATCAATCATTAGTCTTTGCTTATAGATGGCTGTTAGATATCTGTCAGACAAAGAATGCAGGGACTTGCCTGATGATGTGCTATAGATAAAATCTAAAGTCAGCGTGTTAGGTTTTCTGAGAAATTACCACCAAACAAACAAATGGAAAAAAAATCATTGACAATCATTGCATTGTTTTTTTCTGTGAGTATTATTTTCTATTGAGACACACACAGTCATACATCCATGTATTTCTATCTAACAGGCGCACCATAAGAAGATAAATGAAATAAATCATATTCTTCTACATTTTGTTCATCTCAATGCTAGGTAATTCTATCTTCATAGATTCTGACCTACTCTTGACTATTCATCCTTACAGTTAAGAAAGGATGATATTTTAAAATTCAAATTTAAATAATGTAAGTTTTCTGCTTAAAATTATTTATTAAATATTTCCATATATAACTTAAAACCCAGACTTTGCATAGTACAAAGTCCTTTATTAGTGGGTACTTGCTACCTGTCTGGGTTAATTTCTGAAACTCTCTTCAACAAACCTTGTAATCCAACAATAATAAATTATGTGCCATTCCCAATACACAACACATTCTGTCTTACTTAAAAAAACAGAGAGAAAGTCATATTGTCTTCTGGAAGTGTCTTTTTTTTTTTTTTTTCTGTACAACCTTCTATACTCATCCTTAGCTCATGGGAACAAATTTTTTGAATTTCACAGAAAGTATTAGTTATCTGTGCTTTTCTGCTACCATAACTCTATGTGCATGTTGGTAAAAGGTGATCCAAACATAGTTCACCCTTTATTATAAAAGAACTTTGATCTCCTTCCTTTCATAACTTGTTTGTCTAAGGTTGCAGTGGACATTACTGTATTTTATTATTTTTTTAGCTGCCTTGAATATGGACACATATAAGCCAAACATTATTAGAAAAGAGAAGATAGCCTTGCTTACAAGAGAGCGTAGGGGAGGAGGAGGAATGTGACAGAGAGAGGATGGGTGAGAACATATCCTCCAAACACAAAACATTATATAACAAATTAAGGTATGTGGAAAACTACCCCTATTGCTGTGCCCTCAGAAGACACAGAAAATGAACAGGATACTTGTATAAAATCAGTGGAATCAGAATTAGAGGGACTGGGGATGGAGATGTGCATTTTGACTGCTGTTTTTGTAATATGGGCCACTTATCCTTAAACACAGTGTTGATGCAACAACTTGGAAACAATAACAAATGCCATAGACTCTAACAAGTCTGAATCTAAAAGGATTGAATTTTTCTGTACGTGGAGATGGTTCTATACCTAGGGAAATGCAATAGAGGAGAGACTCAGCTTACCTCTATACTAGTGCTTATCATTTTGTATTAAATTAATAGTTTGCATCTCCCTTTACATAATTCCTTCAGGGAGAGCTCATTGGCTATTTATTTTTATATCCTTAGAATTTTGTGTAATATTGAAATGTTGAAATGTATATATGACTGAGCGCATAAATAATAATTGAATAAATACATTGTGTTGGTAATGGTTTCTGCCAGCAGAGGGAAAAATATTTATGTTTGCTAAGAATTGAAGCACTTGGAGTACTTGATTGCCAGATTGCATTGCAAACCTGATGTGGATCCCATTCAGAGAAGCAGAATTTAACATAGCATAGAATAATCACTAAAATGGCATAAGAATAGATACTTTGTATCTATTCTGATCTTTGTACTATCTGATAGTTTGTATCTATCTGATACTTCTTCATCAGTTGAAATGGTATTCAGGACTTCAGCAGACCTTGAAACATAGCTACTAAGCTACTATTAAAATCCATCCTGTTATCTGGAAAGGAAAATTCAAGTTAAGTGTAAGATGCTGGGTTAATAATATAGTTTCACTATACTGAGTGATGTGCATGAATAAAATTTCTTTCCCTGTCATATACATAAATTGCTTCTGCTAAAAGCACATGAAGAATGTGTTTTTAATTATTGCCTGCATTTATGTTGTTGTAGAATCTCAGAGAATTTTGTCTTTTTTAAACTAGATTATTATTTTTTAATGATCTCTATTGTGGGTATGAATTCAGACCTCTTACTGAAAGTATTGATTTGGAGGACTAAAGTGATGATGTTAAATATGGCATATGCTTAAATCACTTTGTGTAAAGTTGTTCTTTGTAACCACAATATTACCTTTTGGCATAAATGACATCTTTTTCAGTTAGTGCTTTCTTTCTTTCTTCTTTTCTTTTCTTTTTAATACTTAGATTACCAGAATAATTCTCTCACTATTTAACCAATTGTAGACTTTACAGGTTGTCTACTTTAATCTCATGTTTTGATTGTTTTATAAATTATTATTGAAGTATAGTTGACATACAATGCTATATTAATTTCAGGTGTACAGCATAGTTATTTGGAGATTGTATACATTACACAATGCTTTGCCATGATAGGTGCAGGCATCAACTGTTTTTATATAGTAAGTAGGGTCATACTAAGACTGGAAAAGTAACCACAGAAAGTGAGAGATGTAGTGTATTAGTTGGAATTATAGGACCTGCCAATCTGTTCACCACTCACATACTAGTAACACTATTTGTTTTTTAAGGATTCTTTCATTAAAGCAAAATTAACATTTTAAAATAAATTTCACAACAAATATTCCTTGATATAAAAAAACTGGAGAAAAGATCCTTTGGCATCTGAGAGATGCATAGAAAAGTACATCTCATTATAGTGTGACTCTTTCTTTCTTTCTTTCTTTCTTTCTTCTTTCTTTCTTTCTTTCTTTCTTTCTTTCTTTCTTTCTTTCTTCTTTCTTTCTTAGAGAGAGATAGTATGCATTTGGGAAGTGGAGAGGGGTGGGGGGTGGGGGGTGGTGAGAGAGAATCCCAAACTGGCTCCATGTTCAGTGCAAAGCCCTACTCTCATGACCCAGAGATCATGACCTGAGCTAAAACCCAGGGTCCGACACTCAACCAACTGAACTGCTTAGGCACCCTTAGAGTATGTTTTAAAACAAAGACATTGGCTCATAGTTTTCTTTAAAATCTTAACTATGGGATCCCTGGGTGGCACAGCGGTTTGGCGCCTGCCTTTGGCCCAGGGCGCGATCCTGGAGACCCGGGATCGAATCCCATGTCGGGCTCCTGGTGCATGGAGCCTGCTTCTCCCTCTGCCTGTGTCTCTGCCTCTCTCTCTCTCTCTCTCTCTCTCTCTCTGTGAATATCATAAATAAATAAATAAAAATTAAAAAAAATAAAAAATAAAATCTTAACTATGAAATTCAAACACACATTATAGTAGAGAAAATATTTAATAAACATACATATACTTAAACATATTTAACACCTATTAACATTTGGACTTATTTTGCTACTTTTTTGTTGTTATTAATATATTTATAAGTAAAGATATGATGTTTTATCTTTATTTTATTTTATTATTTTTTAGATCTTTTATCTTTAAATATCACTATATACATCTATAATAAATTCAAAAATTTCCCATATAACCAATACTATTAGCTCATCTAAAAGTTTAAAATATTTTCCTAAAATCATCTACTATCCAGTTCATATTCAGATGTGGGAGATTCAAGTGTGTTTTTATTTTCTCATGGGATTCAATTGTTCATTCCCTCACTCATTTATTTGATGAATTTGTACTGAATTCCTGGACTGGGAATGATTTGCATTATATGACAGTTGTCCCAATCCTCAAGTTGTTTCATGGAATGAATAAACTTGGAAGAGGAATGAGTAAATTTTGAAAGCTCAGAGGATAGTTATAGGAATTCCAACCAGAGAGACCAGAGAAAGTATCTAGCTTTGGTCTAAACTGTTTTGCTCTTTGGATACCACCTCAGTACCTGAGGCCTCAGGAAATATGTGCATCCTGGATTCTACAAAAAAATAAACCCACCAAAAATCCAAGATTGTACTGAGATAGACAGATCTCTAAATAGGGAAGTGAATGCACGGAAATCTATATGAAAGTGAGACTTAGGTTTTTCATTATAAATCCATAATACATATTATTAGCTGAAGTTTCCAAAATAAAAGCAATACTTCAAGAACAGAAGTTTCTGTTTTTAAAAAGGGTTTCATCTTTATAGAAAAAGTGGTATTTGGACCATCTTTTGAAAGCCCCAAACTCAATTAAGAGTCTTGAAATTAACACTGAAGTCTGCCCTGGACAGCTAAAGCCCAAGTTATGGCTGTTACCTGGTATTAGCTGCTACCAGAACCTTAAGCACTTTTCCTGGGAAACAGTAGCCTTCATAGATTTGGCCTTGCACTTATAAAGTCATTAATCAAGGGAGAACATCTTACTCCAGGCAATTAGTTTTGACAATGGAATAGTAAATAGACCTTAATTAATGACTTTTTATAATTATTTTTCCCTATGTGGACATTAACTGGTGTTCAGGCGTTAATTGTGACATCAACATGATTGCCTATCAGTAAAGAGACTATTTTGCAGCTTAATTATGTATTTCAGGAACTCATATATCTTGTGGCTTTCAGAATCATTTTAACTAGACTTTCAGTCTTGAGAAGGACTAAGAAGTCTGAAGGAAGAAGTCTCATTCATTTTTATTTTCTTATGCCACGTCTACCCAACTTGCCTTGCTTCATACCCCTATCCCCACCCTGCAAAGACATATACAGACACTATTCGATCATGCTGTGCAGTACAGAAGCTAGTAGCCATAGGTTTAAGTTTACATTTCTTAAAATTAAATAAAATTAGAAATTTAAGATTTAGTCAAACTAGCCACATTTTAAGTGCTTAATAACCTTATGTGGCTAGTGGGTAGCTACTGTATCGAAAGTACAGATATAGAGCATTTTCCTTATCAAAGAAAGTTCTACTGGGATGCATAACATATAGAGAAAGCTTCATGAGGGCTAAGTTTTATCTCTTTTGTTCACTGATGTTTTCCTATAGTCTAGAATACTGCCAGGCACAGAGTAAGAGTTCAAGAAATATTTGATTAATTGAATGACTGAATTCTTTCTCTTTTTTTCTCATTTGTTTTAGGATTACCTAGAGACACAAACTTCAGAAATACCTGGAGACACCTAACGAGCACTTGGACAGGGATAGGAATGAGCGATGGAGGCACTTACTCATTTGAGTTCTCCTCAATCTAAAGTACCAGAGAGGGTGCACTAATTAGGTTTGATAAAATGAGTGCTTCCAGAAGGAGATAGTATGTATTATTTTACCAATTATGACAGATTCATGAGAGTAAAAGGGCATAAGATATTGACTATAAAAAAAGCCAGTAGGGATTTTGTTCAATTGTATCAGATTACAGTAATTTTCTGTGTTTTTTTGGAAATATATTTGACACATAATACTGTAATTTTAAGGTGGACAACATATTAATTTAAATATATATTGTAAGATGATTGCCATTGTAGTGATAATTAGCACCTCTACTGCATTATATCAGAGAACAATTATTTTATCACATCTTAGAAACATTCTTGAGAAAATAAACTTCTTAAAAAAAAGATAAGTTGATAAAAAATAAAGTGATACTTAGAAAGTCAGGGGAATAAAATTGACCAGAATGAGACAGAACCCTCCAGAAATGAAGTCCTAGATGGATATACTTCATACACCACACACACACACACACACACACACACACACACACACACAATGTGAAGATTTTATGGCAAAAAGTTGCGTTTGATCCCTTATCTTAAATGTCAATTGGGAATTATAATAATAGTAATACTAACCATGCATATGATGAAGCAATTAGACTAAAATGGAGGAAGCTGAACATATCTGCAAGTGGCATTTTGCTGATACTAGTTGTCACAATATGATACATAAATATAATAATGAAGTGAAATAGAAGTTTAAATGAATTGAAAATAATTAAGGTAAGATTCATAAAATGATAAAATAATGAGTTATCCAGTTCTCCTGTTCCAACAAGTGTTTGAGAGTATGATTAATAATTTTTAATAATATCCTTCAAAGCAAAATTATTTATAAATACTATGATCTCTATCAATCAGTCTATACTGTTTATACTTCAGAGAAAGTTCAAGTCAGATGTTCTTTTTCTATACCACATAAAATTTGTGAAATATTAGTAGGTGATTGATTAACATAAAAAATGGTTTTACTCATACGGGGAATATAAAAATTAGTGAAAGGGATTATAGAAGAAAAGAGGGAAAATGAGTGGGAAAAATCAGAGAGGGTGACAAAACATGAGAGACTCCTAAGTCTGGGAAATGAACAAGGGGTAGTGGAAGAAGAGGCCGGCGGTAGGATGGATGACTGGGTGACGGGCACTGAGGGGGGCACTTGATGGGATGAGCACTTGGTGTTATACTATATGTTGGCAAATCGAACTTCAATAAAAAAAAATACATATAAAAAAGGAAAAAATGTCTAAATGTTAACCAGACCGAATTTAAATGTATAACATTCAAGAAAGGGATTCTCAAAGTTGTGGTTTAAGGGAATATTTAGCTCTGACTTAATACCAGAGTACACAATAGCCCAAAGCTTAGAAGCAGGAGCTAATAGCTATCAGCATAAATGGTCTTGACTTAGGACTATACTAGAAACACAAATTGTCTCTTAGTCCTCTGGTTGGGTGGCTTTCATTTCTCTGTTTAACTTAATTCATCAAAGAGTTATTAGACACTCTTTTGGTTCCAGACACTGTACTATGCACTGGAGGGCCAACATTGTGCAAGTTGAATGTGATGATCTTTGTCCTCAAGGAGCTTGAAATCTATTGAGGAAGATAGATAATTCAACATATTCTTAAGATAATTGTACTACTCTTTCTAAGGGAAATTGGTATGGTCTGACTGGGTGAGTGGGATGGTTGAAGTTATTAAGGTAATGAGAACTTACTGCTTATGTAAAATATTTACCTGTGTGTCAGAATCTGCTTAATGATTTCTAACCACTAATTGCTGACATTACAAAATCTGATTTACAGTGGAAGACAAGGTGCCATCTATTAAATGTGACATTGAGATATAAAGATCCCATCTCCAGTGTATATACTTGAATATTTTGAGAAGATAATAAAAATATTCACCCAAGTCCTCCAAATAGAATTATATCTATCAATCATATATTAGATTTTACAATGAAAAATTAACTTGTATTCCATAAGTCTGCTAATTTTTAATATTTAAGAAAAATTCATGTGGACAGAGAATTCTTGCCCCAAACAGAACACATTAGAAGTTAAACTTATTTTTATTGCTGATTAATGTAATGTAAAGTTTCTTATGCTACAATTCACTTAAGCTAATCTTCAATATTTATAGTGTCTGGTCAATGTAGCATAACTGCAAAATTCACTTATATTCTAAGAATGCTCCAGTGGGCTTTGAGGTGAGCAGAAACCTGGTAAGTTCACATTGCATTCCATAGCATTGCTTCTTGAAGCTCTTCCCAATTAATAAACCCAACATGTAACTTTAGGAACATATTGATGTTGTAACACATTAGGGATGAGGTACCCACTATGCTTAAATTAAGAACTGACCTACACCCTTTCCCAAGGTTGTGCCTAACCACCGGGAAAGGTGATTTCACTATTAAAACTTTGCAGACCTAATTAGCTCCTAATTCTAGCCAATGCCAGTGCTGAGTGTCTCCAGAGAAGTCATTCTCCCCTATGCCCACTCAGAGACAAACTAGCTGGACCAGAAAAGTTTTACAATCATACAGAGTTGGTACTTCATGACAAAAGAAAAAAAAAAAAAACTCTTTGAAAAACTTTGTGAATAATCCTAGAAGAAATTTGACTTTTATCTGAATTATAATAATAATTGCATATGATACCTCAATAGGCAAATAAAACAAATTCTTCAGTTTTTTTTTTTCCTAGATACTTAGGGAATTTAGGAAAAATTCATTCTTTGTTGTTAAATTACTCAAATAGCATGTGCAACATGTTTTGGCTTCTGTTATCTTGACTAATTCAAAATATCAGTAACTTCAACAACTCAGTGTATGAGTGAACAAAATATCCTGATTTCTGTATCACTTAGTAGACATTTGCTTTGCTTTTTAAAAATTTTGCCTTGGGCAGCCAGGGTGGCTCAGCGGTTTAGCGCCGCCTTCAGCCCAGGACCTGATCCTGGAGACCTGGGATCAAGTCCCACATCGGGCTCCCTGCATGGAGCCTGCTTCTCCCTCTGCCTGTGTCTCTGCCTCTCTTTCTCTGTGTCTCTCGTGAATAAATAAATAAAATCTTAAAAAAAAACTATTAAAATTTTTGCCTTGTAGCCCATTAATTAATTTTCTACCCTACTCTATACATGAGTTTTCTGAAAATTTAATATTTCAGGGAAAAGTGGGTATCTGTTTCTCTTGCCTCGTACAGAGCTTACTTTCTCCAGTTTGCTTTGTGAAAACTGTGAGTACTGTGAAAATCTGTGAGGTGGGGAACCGGGGTGGCTCAGTGTTTGGACTTCTGCCTTTGGCTCAGGTTGTGATTCCAGAGTCCGGGGATCAAGTCCCACATCAGGCTCTTGGCGGGGGAGCCTGCTTCTTCCTCTGCCTGTATCTCTGCCTCTCTCTGTGTGTCTCTCATGAATAAATAAATACAATCTTTTAAAAAAAAGAAAATCTGTGAGTAATGTACCCTTAACTCTGGTATCCTTACAAGTCAGGCATATCTCAGAGATATGCGATTTTGGTTCTAGACCATTGCAATAATGCAAATATCACAATAAAGCAAATACCACAATAAAACAAGTCAAATGAATTCCTTGATTTTCCAGTGCAAATAAGGGTTATGTTTACATTATAATGCAGTCTATTATGTGTTTAATAGCATTATATCTGAAATGAAAATGTACGTACCTTAATTAAAAATTACTTTAAAAAGGCCAATCATAATCTGAGATTTCAGTGAGTCACAATCATTGGTCACAGATCAGCATAATAAACCATAATGAAAAAGTCTGAAATATTGTGAGATTTACCAAAAATGTGACACAGATGTGAAGTGAGCAGATGCAGTTGAAAAAATGGCACCAGTAGACTTGCTTAATACAGGGTTGCCACAAAACTTCAATGTATTTAAAAAATGCAATATCTATGAAGTGCAATAAAGTGAAGCACAGTAAAATGAGGTATGGCTGTTTATACTATTACATTGCCCAAATCAAGTGGTTTTCAGATCACAGGATGCATTTCAAGGTGGTGACTGTATGTAGAAAATTGAACATTAGATAGAGTTGAGAATAAGATAGTATCTTTCAAATTTATCATCTCTCTCAAATTTCAGTTGCTCTAAGGACTAGTAAATGCCCTCCTAGAGCCATGCCTCTATCATCTCCTTGGTAATTATTTGCCTTTGCAACTAAATATTTACTGATTTTTGAATTCCTCTGCCATAGAACTTCAACATACATTCAGTGTGATGTTTAATTTCTGTCGGTTCCCTACTATTCAATACATTGTAAGCTCCATTAACAGGAAGCTTTTAATGAAATTTGCACACCTCACTTCAAATCAGTTCACCAAATCACTTAAGTGCCTGCTGAGTACCAGGTATTAAGAGCCATATTCTTATAACCTCAACAACATGATAGCCAGCATAGAAACTCAGGAAATTGTCACTGAGTGAGTATATTTAACTGAGGTCATTAACATAGCATTAACATGATACATTGAATGTTTATAATAGCTGACATTAACATCATTATTTTTAATTGTTAGAGTTTTTAGTGTAGCAACAAAAATAAATTAAATTGATCAAAATGGATCCACCCATAAAGTCAGATTATCTTCTTTCCCTAGCTAAATCAACACCTCTTGTTCTCCAATGGGATTGGATAGGATAGAGACTGTTTCCAACACAGCCATAAAATTTTGAGTTCTTCTCTTCAAAGTCTCCAAGCATATGTGGATGGGCATGTATGACCTTTAGTCTTCCTTGGGGAAAGACAGACCTCAACCTCAACCATGATTATCTTTCCCTTTAAAGCAGCTAAGACAAAGTAGAGAGAGAAGGAGGAATCAAGAGGTGTTTAGGGAGAGAGCAACTCTGCCCTTATAAGCAAGCCTCTGAATTCATTTCATTTTTGTGGTTTTGAGAGACTGCTTTACTTATCATGCAGCCAATGAGTGCCTAAAATCAGGTCAACCCAAATCTTTTTTTTTTTTTTAAGATTTTATTTATTTATTCATGAGAGACAGAGAGAGAGAGGCAGAGACACAGGCAGAGGGAGAAGCAGGCTCCATGCAGGGAGCCTGACATGGGACTCGATCCTGGGTCTTCAGGATCAGGCCCTGGGCTGAAGACGGCGTCAAACCACTGAGCCACCAGGGCTGCCCAGGTCAACCCAAATCTTATATTGAATATCAAGGCCCTCATTGCTGAAGCCGCTTATTTTAGCTTTGAGGACTCAGCCTCCACAGTTACATTGCAATTTAGCTGGGACTTGGGAACATTGACATCCTTTCTTTCCCAGTGGATAGAAAAGGAAACCACCAGGACACCTTTTCAAGCCTAATTCTTATAACTCAGCTTCTGAACTTTCATTGAAGGATTAAGACAGTGAGAGACTTACTCCTCAACCTCCTCACCCAGCCAGATCATGGAGAGTCTTCTTGTATACCTACAATTGCCATTGGAGCCCTTAGGTTTCCTTATCCAGTAAACCATGTCTGCTAGAAATTTGTCCTTATTATAAAATTGTGAAGAACTATGAAAGCCCTGAGATTTTAACCTAATAAATTAATAAGCTAATAAGTTAGGCTGTTCCCATTTCATCAGTGCTGGCAAAAGACAAACTCTTAGGTTGGGGATAAAGGAATTTTTATTTCAAGTCAGGCAAACAACATGCACATTGGCATATTTTTGTCATTTTCTCTTCCCTCTAAGTCCTTTGAAGGTGATGCAAAGGTCTTAGATAGATACATGTATATGCAATGGTTCGTGTTATAGGATGGGACTATTGAGCTTCAGGCATCCTGTGATTTGGAAACCCAAATCTTTGATCATGGTGTAAACATGTTCCTTCTTTGCTCTAAAGGAGACACTATTCATAACTTCTCAGATTATTCACTATAGAAACATCATTGAAAATCTAGTCTGGGACAAAGAGCAGAGGTAGGGCCCAAAATTTTTTAAATCTCTTGAAATTTGTATTATATAAATGTATTATGTACTAAAAATAAAAGTTGAAAAAATATATGAAATTAATAATAGCTTTAAAAAGTTCCTGATTTTAGTATTTAATTTTTTTCTGAAAAATTTTATATTCCAGAAATATGATCCCTAAGTGAACAGAATGATGTTTCTCAATGACATTCCAAAAAGATATATTTCCTTTGCTTTTCTTATATCCTAACATATCAGGAAAGAACCTCCTGTATTCTAAAATTATTGTGATAAAAACACACTTGCATAATGATATTTAAAGAAGAACCTACCTATAAATATTTTGCATATGTATTTATTTATGTTTTAATTGTGTAGTAAACTACATTTGTTTTTATGATTTAATGTAGGTTTAATCATCATATATTAGTGTTTTAGCTGTCTCTATAGGTCCTAAAATTTTTTCCTTACTGATATTATTATAGAGAGGTGATTCAATCTCATGGGCCTTAAGTCAGAATGGAAGTAATATTTTAGCATGCAGAATCAGGCCACTAAAGAAAATATGTCTTTTATAGAACACTTCATTAGTCAAGCTTAGTCCTGTCTAAGCTTGTTGCTCATTATATTGTATTTTCTCATATCTCTTATTTAGGAAGCAATGAAAATTTTGCCTCAGGTACAAAAAAAGAAATTAATGTACATAAGGAAGTCTTATTGTTAGAATATGAAATATTTACAATGGCACCTAAAAGTTATGTGACTTCCTATCACTAATAGGATCTATACACCTACCTCAATGCTCAGATGTATTAGAATGATGAAAGTTGTATGAATCATAGTATAATTGGATAATCTGTCTTTTTGTCCCTACTCTATTATATTAAAAGAGGGGCTTTTTCCTAATGCTTTAACAATTCTCTGACAGAGCCTAGCACAATGCTTGATTAGATGATTTGTCAAATAATCATACCTATGGCACAGTCACTACTGAGATTAAGGTAAATATTTTTACATATTCAGTTAATCTCAACAGGCTATAGAACTGAAAATCAAATATAGCAAAGATTCCACATAAAATCTTATATTAACGTAAGAAACACTGAAAATGGAATTATTAAAATAGCATTTACATTTCTATATTTTACATAATTTTCATGACGAAATTATTTTGAGAAAAAAATGAAAAATTTGTGGGAAAATATGTTTTTGTTTTTTTAATTATATAAAAGATTTTTTCTTTGTCAATGACATATGTGTAAAACATAAAATGATTCCTTTAAGGATATTATATCAGTTTTTACCTAGAATTGTGACATTTTACCTAGAATTGTAATTATGCAGAACACAAAATAATAAATAAATAAATAAATAAATAAATAAATAAATAAATGATATTGTTTAAAGAAAATAAAATCACCCCAAATTAATTTTTAGCTAAATATTATTTTTAATAGTAAAAATTAGTATATGTTATGCCCTTTTGGATTAGATGAATGTAATTTTATAATTAAATATTTGAACCATGAGATAAAAGGAAAATAAAATCTATCAATGTCTACTTCTTTCACAAGCCATTTCAGTGGTCTATTATGTATTTATGCTTTAAAGAAATCTCTAAAAGAAATTATAACTTAAAACTGCAATCCTGATTTATAAAGATAAACCATATATCATACCTAATGTGATATGTGTCATAAGTCTATGCATCATTCAAGACCTATTCTTCCTAGACATTTGGTTTAGGACAAAGAGATGTGGTATGTAATGGCTCCCTTGACTGAAAAAATGCAAAAGGAAAATCTAAGCAAAGAAATTACTTCAAACAAAGCTAGATTTTAAGTCTCTCAGAGTGTTTTGAAAACCCAAGATTTCTTTCCCCTCACCTTTTCTCACGTAATCTTTTTTTTTTTTGCATAACTCCTTAATGTCATTATTCTATAATGTGCATATTTTGCCACCTGAAGCTATACTTCTTCGGCATATTGATAATTTTAGGCTGATTATATTTTAGAAACTGAGGACACAAGAGAGCTCTGAAAATCATGTAGAAGTTACTCTTTTGTAAAAGATACGTACATGTATAAGGGAGATCTCCATTTGTAAGGGTGTCTCCTCAGAGCTGTACCAAGGAAGGGGGAAGGACTTTAAATTTCTAAAAACTTATCACTGGAAAAGGTATGGACTTAAATCTGTATAAAAATCTTACTCTTATTTCCTGTGCTTTTCCTGATAACCTTCCATTACTGACTCCTCACCCCCTACATCTTCTTCTTCTTTTCTTCAATATCTTCTTTTGTTTTTACCTGAAAATGGTATTTAAGATGATGACTTCAGCCATTTGGGAGAATTAATCAGTTTTTCTGGGTCTCTCCCATGTATACAGTAGTTATACATGTTATTAAAATTTTGTTTGATTTTCTTCTTAATCTGTCTCATGTCAATCTGGGTCTTAGACCACCTAGAAGAAACTTGGATATATAAAAATGCTTCCTACCCAACAGTATCAACCCAGCTTTTTCCACATGTCATCCCTTATAGCTTCAAGCATAAATTCACAGAACTCCCAAACACTGTAGAAAAAGAAATAATTTCTTCCAAGTTACCCAGCTACAATCCTAGGAATATATCTGATTAGACTAACTTGAGTCATGTGACCATCACTGACTTATAGTCAGAAGAGTAGTACTTGTGGGCTGCAAAGGATAGAGTGCACTGCCTTCCTCAGTTAAGACAGCAGGGATGGCCGTTTAAATCACAGTGATGGAGAGCTGGGAATATATAATTCCCTAAGAAAAATATAGGTTCACCCACAAGGTGAAAGGGAAATGGTATTTAAGTTACAAAAACTCAAATGTTTACACTAATTTGTTTCTAAAACAGGAAGTTTAATTAAGAAATTGGAGAAAGCCATCATTAATGGGAGAAACTAGATGAGAAAATATGATGCAACAATTCCTGTGGTACATTTAGGTGATGAAGTATCAAATCAAACTGGATCTGAGAATATTTTTGCTGGGAACAATGATCAGAGTGGCAGAAAATTAGATCAAAGTTTAAGTTTAAGGAAAGCCTGGAAAGCTTTATCTCATCATCACAGAAAAGCTTTGAAAACTTTTGTGCATAAAAGTAAAATAGAGATACTCTTAAATTTTTATTTATTTATGATAGTCAGAGAGAGAGAGAGAGAGAGAGGCAGAGACACAGGCAGAGGGAGAAGAAGAAGGCTCCATGCACCGGGAGTCCGACGTGGGATTTGATCCCGGGTCTCCAGGATCGCGCCCTGGGCCAAAGGCAGGCACCAAACCGCTGCGCCACCCAGGGATCCCCCCATTATTTTTAATATTATATGCATGAGAGGATTACAGGGGAAAGAAAAAGCAAAATAGCAAAAATATCAAAAAAGGCTGTGGGATATAAGAGCTTATATATTGGCTTTAGAGGAAGGGGTGGGGAATGTAGGTAACTTAGGTGAGTGTAAATTATTCTTAAGAAAGATGAATGGGAATTCATCTTAGAAGAATAGATGGGGAGTATGATAATTTGTGACAATTTGTCTGGGTATGGCGTTGACTTCTTCATTTCCTCTCCTGTGATAAGAGTCAAACTTCCCAGGTCAATGAGATTCTGGGAGGGGATTTATGACAGTTGATTTCCTTTTGGAGGATCCTTCTTTAAGCAGATAAGGAGGGTGTAGAGAAAGCCTCTTCCTCCATTTGTTGTTTTTCAAGTGCCTTCAGATCAATACACCAAAGCATTTATGTTTTGAGGTGGTATGTCCTGAAATTTTCTTCAATTGCCAGTAAAAAAAATTATAAACTATACAAGAAGAAACCTCTGGTCTCATTAAATGGATATATAAATGTCTGTGTGATACCAGGCTGGATAAAATAGGTTAGTACTTAATTTATCCATATCTGAGAAATTGATAACTTTAAGTGTCTTCATTTCTGGTGTTATTCTTTGTAATACATTAAGGTAGTCTCAAGGCACTTTAACTGATATATTGAGTGACTTTTCTTTTCCCATTATAATTTTCTTTAGGGGACGAGGCCTTTCTTAGTTTAGAAATAAGATGGAGTTTCAAAAAAATGCTTATGTAATTATTTTAAGATTATTCTTCTTTAGGACTACAAACAGTGAAATTGTTTACATTGACTAATAGCTATAATTTTGGTAGCATGTGAACCAAGACATAAGTAGAGGATAGTAGCATTGGATCTGTCTACAAACCTTTTTTTTGGGGGGGGGAACAATAAAAACAAGTGACATGTAAAATATTTTTTAAATTATTAAAATTGTGAGGATGCTAAATGGGTAGCACTATGAAGATTATATATATACATTACATTGCTTTGTTGTATATTGGATGCACACACACACCACACACATAAATCTAATGGCAGTAGGAGTTCTAAATGTGAGCTTATGAGCCAAGTATTCAGGGCAATAATCAATGGAGAAAACTTGCATTGGAACAGCTACATCAGAATATAGTGAGCAGGCCACACACTATGCCCCTGTACATGTTTTGGTATTGTAGGTACCGAAATATAATGTAAATTTTAAACTATGAATAAAATATGCTAGCAACTAAAAGTGCTATTGTCTTGCATGCATTCCTGAGTATACCCTGGATCAGAGACATATTTCTAGTTGATTACCATATAGCAAATAATAAGTGTTCCACCCTTTTTTTCCCAGACCTTACCTCTAGTAACATGATGAAGCTCAGCTGGATAAATATCTACACAAGGGGCCAGATATTTCATTGGTAAAGGACAAAAACAGGTGTTTTTTATTTCCAGTTTGTATACAAATATATAAATATATACACATATGCACATTTATATCTATATATAATACATACATACATACATGTACATATGTATATATATGCATAAATATTCGGGAATATATATGTACATGTGTGTATGTGTATCTATATCTATATATTCCTGATACATATATTACTGAAAATAGATAGAGATTGCTGAAAGAAGCGAAAACACCTTTTTCCTTTGATGGAAAGTCCTTTGATCTCATACTAAATTTTGGAATGTAAATACATTTTTCCAAGGACTAGAGGAATGCCAGCTGTCTCTGGTTTTCATGATCTAGAGATGTCTCTCAGGTCTGTACTTCATTCTTTGGAAGTGTAAATATCTAGGAAGATAACATTCTAGTGTCCTGGCACTTGAAGGAGCTTAATGTAAGAACCTATTCTGGGCTACAATCACTTAACTCTCTTGGGGAGATAAAAGAATACTTATTATCCTTTCAGATCAGAGCAATTGACCCTATCACTGATGGCATTGTCACAGAGATAAGACAAGTCTTAGGAAAACAAAAAACAAAACCACAATGTTATATTGGTCTTCTTATACTTTCCTGGCCTTTTACTAATTGTTTGTGACTTTATCTGAAATATATATGACCTAGGTTAGTGAATTTGTTTGTCTGTATTATTTGCTTTCAGAGAAAGGCTGTAAGGTTTGTTTTTATTTATATATCTGGGTAATTAATATTAAAATGAGTTTGCCAATGGTTATCTATTGACTTCCTTTCCATATAATCAATCTCTGGATACTTAATTTAAGAATTAAAAGGAAGAAAAAAAGGGAAATTTGGTAATAAGTTAAACAATACATTATAATATCAGAAAGTCGTACATCAAATTTCATTGAAAGGAGGAAGTATGTCAATAAATGTATTATAGTAATATTTGTAATCAAATTAGAAATAACACAAATTCATAATTTTTCAAGGGATAATTTTTCATAACTACTGGGCTTCTGGTAGCACTTTCCCAGCTAAAGATGATCTGAAATACAACCTCAGTGCCAAGATTTTGGTTTCTACTTCTCTAATGCTATTGTTCACTAAAAGAACTAGGATTCTTAGTGGAATAGCTGATTCGGGATTTGAGAGAGTAAAAACTCAAGGTGAGACTTGCTGGAAGGAAAATATTTTTTCATGGGTACTGAAGATTGTATTAAGTAGGATCAGATAGAAATTTCAACTTACAGAAAAGAAAACGAGAGGCCAAGAGGGATGAATTGAACGTTAAAACAAAACCAAACTCTTGCTTTTAGTTAGGTGTAGTCGGTCTTGGCAGGGCAATGCTTTCTCTGACAACTACTACAGAAGCCTGGATAAGTTCCAAGAACTGTTTTTAAAACTAAGAGTGGTGGAAGCTGTGGAAGGGAAAATTGTTCCTATGTGAACTGACAACTGGCAGCTATTTTTTTTTGTGTGTGTGTGAGCCTTGGCTGGTGCTGGGCATGGACTGTAGATAGGACAATGGACCAAGCCAAAGGCCCCTCCTGGATCAAGATCCAAATCACCAAATATTTTAATGGTGGTATGAGTTGTTAAAATGACAAATTTGGAGATTGGAGGGCTTTGAATACAGGGTTAGTTTTTTGTACCAGACATTTTCTGAATCTCAAAGGATGAGTGAAATGAACAGTGTCTCAGGGTTCTTAGAAACAAAGGCCCACCCACTGGGGAGAAGGAGTCTGAGAACAAGAGAGGCCAGAGAATATAGAAGGTAGAGGTGAACTGACACTGGGGATACAAAGTTCGTTTCTGCTAGTACACACTTATTTGGGGGCTATTTAGATCCTAAGAACCCAAGATTGGTCCTGGCCAAAAAACCACAGCTGAGGAATAGAGATCCAAGAGATTCTTTGGCCTTCCAATGGGGCTGAAATGGCATATGAGAGACCTCAAACTCTTTCTTTCTTTCTTTCTTTCTTTCTTTCTTTCTTTCTTTCTTTCTTTCTTTCTTTCTTTCTTTCTTTCTTTCTTTCTTTCTTTCTTTCTTTCTCTCTCTTTTTCTTTCTTTCTTTCTTTCTTTCTTTCTTTCTTTCTTTCTTTCTTTCTTTTCTTTTCTTTTCTTTTCTTTTCTTTTCTTTTCTTTTCTTTTCTTTTCTTTTCTTTTCTTTTCTTTTCTTTTCTTTTCTTTTCTTCTTTCTTTCTTTCCTTAAGAACTTTACCAAACTCTAAAACTGTGAGGTGAAGTGTTGAAGAGCTGAGCTAGAAACCTCTAAAGGGTAAAACTCAGTATCCTGCAATCTTGCAGTGATGAGATAAAGATTCATAAGATGTCAGTTAAAAGCCCAAGAATAAAAGTAATGCTTTAGGAACAAAGGTGCACCAGAAGTTGATGGAGTCTTACAAATAGAGAGGCCTGCCGTAACTCATAACTAAATCTAAAGAAGGGTATGATGGAATGAAAAAGTGTTTGATTCAAAAGGAAGATATTATGCTAAAGATTATATGCTAAATCTGTATGTTGTGTGACTATTATGTCAACATGAAACAGTACTCAGGGGAGTGTCCTAGCAGAATGAGCATTTAAGCAGAATAAGCATTCAGTTAGAATTAAATGTCATCTACTTCTCTAATGCCTCACAGTATTCTGAATTTTCAGCCAGTATTTGTTTTGGCATCCAGAACAATGAAAACAACAACAACATAGTAGATGGGGGTGGTAATCTTAAAAAAAACCCCATTTAGAGAATGATAGTAAGCAAACAAGGACATGGGTGACCATGTCTTTTGTAAAATCACATGTAAGCACAGCTACATAAGCGGCTTGGAAAGTTGAGAAGTAAACATTTATTGATTCCACAGAGGAGTACTAAGTAGTTCCACAGTAGAGGGGAAGAGTTAGAGAGTTTGAAGAAGAAAAGTGGGCATTTTAGCTTAGTTGCTATGGGATGCACTCTTGTTAGTGATGTTTTTTTGAACTGGAGCCATGAACAGGAGAATCTTTTGGATTGGGGAACTTAACTGAGGTTTGGGAGCAAAACGTAGGTGAGGGGTTAGGGATTAGAAGCCTGAAATATACACACGCTTATAATTAAGAAAGAAAACAGTGAGAAGTAAGAAGACGTAGTCATGATTTTGGATTTTAGGAAAACAGAAGTTGAAGCACATTTTCAGTAAATCTTCCTAAGCAGTTACTTCAGGTAAGGACTTAGTTCATAGTATGATAATCGGTAAGTGTGGCAGCCGTGGAAGACGGTGGCTCAGGTGACTGTTCACAGAGGAAAGGGCAATGCTTAGATATTCCTGGGAGGATTGTTGCACACAGAGTTTGAGTTGACATCAAGACCTGAAGTATCCTTATGGCCCTCCTCTTAGAATAGGGCTGTGTGGAGGACAGGTGGTGACACATGGGCACATCCAGCTCACAAGTGTCTAATAATAGCTAAAGTACAGTGGTTGCAGTGGTTCTGTGGACCAATATGGTTTTTGAATATGTAATTGGGATTGATGTATCAGCACACATTTACATACATATGAATATATATTATGAATATGTCTTAGTATTTATATGTATATATATATTTATGTAGAGATACTCATATATATTATTCTTATTTTACACAAAAAGAATGAGGTACAGATAAGCTACCTAATTTTACACGGCTAGTAAGTGACAGAGCTGGAGATTGAATCTAGGCTTGTCAGGCTCAGGTGTCTGAATAGTCAACCCTTATGACGCTACCTATTCTGAAAGTATAATAGAGTATCTGCTTTTGGGTTCACCAAATTGTGGAGTAAGCATTGAACTTAAACCAGAAACACCCATTTCATCTCAATTCTAACATGTATTATATAGTAAAATAAATAAATAATATAACAAAGCAAGTCATTCTGCTTTATAAAATTGCAGCGATTTTTTTCATCATTCAACACATAGTCTGATTCTGGCAAGTTTATTGTGCTGCTGATTTGAGTGCCAACGGCCTCTTGAAGAAAATTGGCTTTTGCAAAATAGTAAGTTTTAAAGCAGTCACATTGCAAACCCCTCCGGCAGAAAGGAGTAAAAATGCTATTACATTTCTTTTGTAATTTCTCTTTGGGTCTGTTCTTCTGGAAAAGATGAAATTGAGCCAAATAGTTTTCACTACATTGGAGGTCACAGAAAAGAATCCTTTTCTTATGGGAACTGCTCCGCATAGACAGCACCCAATGGCATCCAATTAAATTGCTGGAAAGGTTGAGCTGAGTCTGCACGACCACCCCTGTATTGCCACATTGCACTCCCGATGAAGGGAAACAATTTTATGACTCTTCCAACATTATGCTGAATAGTGAAATAAGTGATCAGTTTGCTTCATCCATTTTGTTTCTCTAAGGTGAAACGTTCTCTAAGGAGAATTAGAGATTAAAAAAAAAAAAAAGAAGAAGGAGAACTCTGTTGAATAGTACCAGCCCTAATGAACATCCAGGCCAGTAGGGGAGACAGAACCATAAACAAAACCATTAAAATAATGTATTAGAAGTACTTTAATAAGATTGTGTACAAGTAGGAGAGGCAGTACTGAGGAGGGAATGATTAACAATCTCTCTTCATATTCTTCCCATTACCTCCAGACTCTTGTAACCCCATCAAAAGAAAGACAAAACATATAAAACGAAGGAAAATTTAAGTGGAAAGTTTATTAGCAATCTCAAAGAATGTGTACAAAAAAACTGGTAATATCTAAATTTGAATGTAGCTTGGTCATTCATTCCACTTTGTTGATTTCTTCAACTACTATCTCAAGGATCAAATTTTAAAAATTTTAGCTGTGCAAGGGATATATTTCAACACATATATTATTATGTAATCGTTTTTATACATTTTTAGGAATATACTTTGATGTCACAATGTAAAATGATTTCTCAGGATTACTGCCTGATAATTTTATTACTTCCTGAATGAGAGGCTTGGAAACTTTTGTGTTGTTGTATAAACAACTAACTTATGGAATGGCTAAACAGCATCTTCTCAGCTGCGATCTGTAGCTGAGATGGCCAGAAGGCCACCAGTGATGTGACCCTGGGGTTTTTTCTTGTCTTTTCTGAAGCTTAAACTTACCTAGGCTAGTGAAAAAACAGAACAAGAAGATATAATGGACATTTTGTTCTGTTTACTCAGCATCATGTCTTTGGGGATAACAAAATGGGAGATAACCACACACCTTTCCTTTGAGGGAACTGCTGCTTCTTCACCTCAATTTTGTTTCTGATCTACTTTATTTCAGAAGACCCTGATTAATTGGCCCAGTATGGTGCTGCCGTTCTTCTCACTGTGTCTTTGTGTCACACTATTCTGTATTAAGCTCTTCATTGCACTTTAAATAATTTTTTTTCTTGATGGTTCTCTGATTCCCCCATTGTAAATCAAAAAACACATAGAAAGAATGACAGACTCAGACAGATAGACAATTTTGTTCATTCCTTTATACCTAGGCCATGAACATGACCTGAAACATAATAGGTTTTCATATAATATTTGTTGAGTTAATGGGTTGACACATGAAAAAGAATGTATTACAAGACACAATCAAAGTCCTTCACCTGGAGTTTTCCAAGTATAGTTAGTTGGCAGGGAAATCCCTTTTCTCTCAGGTCCTAAAGCTTTGAGAATGTAGTCTCAAAGCCATCAGCTTTTACGTCTCCATGGAAAAGGTTAAATGAGTGAAGGTGACCCGACTAAGAAGCAGAGATGAGATGGGAAGAGGTGGAAAGAGACCTTCTTGAATTAAATATGTGTTTTATTGTCAGTGAGATCTCTAGAAGAGACCTGGTTACTGCAGGGTTTCTTTAACTCAGTGTTACCCCAACATTCTTCCAATAAAGAAGCTTCTTTTAGCAAAACCTAGACTAGAAAATCAAATTTTCATGCCAAACAGTCCTAATTGATCAGGATAGAAGAGGGAAGTAGTTTGATTCACTGAGTCACTGTAGATGGAAGTAAAAACCAGTCAAGTGAATCTCATAATACTTTCCACTTAGGTAGCATCTTTAGTATGTGGAGTTTACACTCTTTCACATAGATAACCTGAGATTCATAATACCTCTGTGAGACCCATTTTCCAGATGAAAGTAGTGATACTCATGTAATACTTAATCATACTAGAATGATAATGAAATCTACCATTTATTGATTACATAGGATACACGCTAAAACTTGCACGAAGCATGTATATCAATTACCTCTTTAATCCTCATGAAAACCATGGAGATAAATTCTATCATGACTCCCATTCAAGAATCAAGAAATTTGTGACATAGAAAGGTTAAGCTTTTTCCAGAAACACACAGCTAGTAGTTAGATGACCACCCAGATTCAGCTAGTTGCTGAGATGGCCAGGACCTGAACTTGTCTATCCTAAAAGCAAGAATTGAGTATTATCTCCTATAATTACTCTAAATACCACAATTTAATTTGGATGTGTTTTGTGGTAACTTTTTTGAAAGAGCTATTTTATGTGACATAATTTATTTCTATCTGAAGTGTATTACTTCTAAATCTCTGTTCCTAATTTCCTTTCTGATTTATGGAGAAAACTACTTGAACACTGAATAGTTCAGTTAGACTGGAGTGTGGATTGTCTGAAAAGAGGTGTGTGAGAAACACTGGGAAGGGTAGCTACTACATAAGGACAAAGGGATCAATTTGTGAGGGGCCTTAACTATCAGGCCAAGGGTCATGGTCTTTTTTTCCAAGTGAAAGGGCCAATAAGCTTTCTTGCTGGAATTCTGCACTTGCTTATATTTCACAAGATGTGGCTCTAGAATAAATGTTAGCTCTCTAGGACTTTGTAACTTTCTTTCTACTTTAATTTTGCACATTTAATTTTTCATCTTTCCCACATTAGGCTACTATCCTGATCATGTTGTTTTCACAAAATGTCTGTGTCTCCACATGGCCCATAGAATAAAGTCCAGATACTTTTCCCTGGAATTCACTGATTTCAACCTTAAATTTCAGGAGCACTTGACTTATACTGCTGAGTTTTTACTTCTACGGGAGTAGCTTCTCACATGTATTTTTACTGCAGTCATGCTCATGATATGACCTGAATTATTTATTTTTTAAGATTTTATTTATTTAATCATGAGAGATATACAAGGAGGCAGAGACACAGGAAGAGGGAGAAGCAGGCTCCCTGTGGGGAGCCTGATGCGGGACTTGATCCTAGGACCTGGAGATCACAACCTGAGCCAAAGGCAGAGACTCAACCACTGAGGCACCCAGGTACCCCCATGACCTGAATTTTTAAAATCTTGATATTTCTTATACCTTCTGTGGCTTCTGTCCACATTCCTCTACGGGAAAATCTTCTCCATTTTATACCATCCACTTCAAATTGCACTTTTTCTATTATACTTGTTTTCACCTTTCAGTGGAAATTAAATTCTCTAATACATCTTTTCCAATACATATTTTCTTTTCTAATAAATATTTCCAATCGGATAGCTTAACAAAATTTAATCTTGTGAGAGAATTGTGCTCTGTACGAATTAGTTTGTAAAATGTTGGGTTAAGCAAACTCTAATAGATGTTTCTTCCGACAAACCTCCCAGAGGCTTTTATATGATAATGTGGATGTCTCTAGGAATATGCCATCCAATATTTCCCAAACTTATTTAATTATGGTTATGGAACTTAGCCTTTTTTTTTTTTTTTTTTTTTTTGTGGATACTTCTTAACATTTCTTAGGATTACTAGGTTACTATTTGGAAGAAATAGCATTATTTAACACTACTTCGTTACATTTATTATTTGTAATTATTCATGAACTCATATTCTTTCCTTCATTGTCAATTCTTTGTTATTTTTTTTAAAGATATTTATTTATTTATTTATTTATTTATTTATTTATTTATTTATTTATTTTAGCGAGAGAAAGAAAGAGAATGAGCACAAGCAGGGGGAGTGGCAAAGGGACAGGGAGAGACAGGCTCTCCCCTTATCAGGGAGCCTGACACGGGGCTGGATCCCAGGATCCTGAGATATGACCTGCACTGAAGGCAGATGCTTAATGGACTGAGCCACGCAGGTGCCCTAACTGATTGTCAATTCTTGAGGACAAAAAGTTTATCTTGCTTATACAATTGACCCCTGAACAACACAGATTTGAACTATATAGGTCTATTTATATGCAGATATTTTGGAAAAATGTAATACAGTTTCCTTAATGTATTTTCTTTTCCTTATGACTTTCTTAATAATATTTTCTTTTCCCCAGCTTACTTTATTGTAAAAATACAGTATATAATACATACAACATACAAAATATGTGTTAACTGCTTATGTTATCAGTAAGGCTACTAGTTAATAGTAGGCTATTAGTGGTTAATTTGGGGGGTAATCATAAGTAATAAATGGATTTTGACTACAATGGGGATAGGTCCCCTTAACCCTGCATTACTCAAAGGTCAACCTTACTTGTTTACCTTTAATAACCAGTGAAGTTTTATAGCATATAGTAGCTCTTTGTTAAGTGATAGTTGAATTTAGGAATTTTTACCATACAATTATTGTTTTTAAGAATAAAATACAATTCTTTATTAGTGTATATTTTGTGTTAAATTGTTTTGTACAGGTATCATAGATCATAAATATTTCTTATATACAAAAAAGTTTTCGTTGTATAGTACCAGAGAGAAATGGAATATTTCCCTAAGTCTACCATTTTTACATAAACATTTTGAATAACTAATAGAATATTTGGCTTCTATCCCAGAAATGTTTAAAAACAGGAGATGTTCTTACTTTTCTGAAATGTTGAACAATCTGGGATAACTAGATAGCTCCTTAAAGTATCTTCTTTTAAATAATCTTTAATTATAACTTCAAGTTTATGGTTCGGTCATGAAGATATTTGCTCCTTCACACAATGTGCAAGTGACATACTAGTGTCAATATTAAAAAATTGAATAGGAGGATTACCTTATTCATGCAGAGAGATAGATTTAAGATATGTGGGCAAGTGAACTAAATTGAAACAAACCCCAGAATTTTCTATTTGTTAAATCTCTAGTTTGCAACTTTAATTGTCCTCCTATTCAGTGGTTCTCAATCAAGGGTGATTTGGCCCTGGGGACATTTTGGCAATGTCTAGAGACATTTTTATTTCCTTCAATGGGGGAGAAGTGTTAGTATATTCAGTGGTAAAAGCTAAGAGTGCTGCTAAACATCCTAAAATATATACATTAGCCACCTGCCCCCTTCAAAAAATTATCCAGTTCAAAATATCAGTAGTGCTATGGCTGGGAAATTAGGCTATAAACAGAGAGTTTATCAATTATTACAAATATTGTGATATAATGAAATATTGAAATTTTTGTACTTTTTTTAAAGCATGGAGCCCAACATGGAGCTTGAATTCACAACCCTGAGATCAAGACCTGAGCTGAGATCAAGAGTGGGATACTTGACCAACTACCCCTGTATTTATTTTTCTCTCAAAGATATTTTGACAGGTGGTGCTCAACTTAATTTCTGAACTACAGAGTGAGGTTTATAAGAAAAACTTAGTAATAGCTGCCATAGGCAATTTACCGAGAATTTACTTAAGCCCATATTTCAGGGGCCCTCACTTAATGCTCACACTTCTTGAGATACTGGGAAAGACTCTAGCAATGTGTTCAAGCCTTTATTATTGTTGTTTTGTTATTATTATTATTATTATTATTATTATTATTAATTATTATTATTATACCATTGCAACAATAAGATGGCTTAGCAGCATTCACCCTTTATTTTGGCCTCTTCTGTATCGTACTTCCTCTCACTATGGTAGCACTAGAATGACCACCGTTGTCACATTTTTAAATTTGTGATTTATTTTATTATTTAGTTAAGTATGTCCTTTCATACTTAATATAGAAGAAGCTATCAGTACCCTTCCTGTAGTCCCTACCCCAACCTTACTCCAGAAGTCAATTCGGGCTCTGCTAGGCAGTTCCTGTATCCTTCCATGGTTGCTACCTCAAGGCCTCTCCTTCCTATGGACTCTCTCTGGTTGTGTGATTGTGCACAGCCCATAGAGAAGGTCCAAAGTGCCAGGGAGTTACTTCCCCTCAGTTATAATTTTCAATCATTGAGGACTAAGAGAGGTATAGACCCCAGTTTCCTTGCCCCTCGAAGTGACATTCTGAGATGTGACCTAAAGTCTCTTCCAGAGAGGGGCATGTAGCTGGCCAGTCAGTTGAACATCTAACTCTGGATTCCAACTCAGATCATAATCTCAGGATTGTGAGATGGAGTCTGGTATCATCAGGCTACCCACTCAGTGGGGAGTCTGCTTGAGATGCTCTCTCTCCCTCCTCCTCTGCCCTTCATCCCACTTTCTTGCTCTCTCTCTCTAAAATAAATAATTTTTTTTTTAAAGAAATCTCTTCCAGAGGACACACAGCATGGTTGATCCCCAGCTGCTCAAAGTGATGATGCTATTATTGGTGCTCCATTGGTGCTCCTTCCCTTCTTCATATCATTACCTCACTTCCTCATTGTGATTATTGGGTCATTTCCCCTATAAGCTAATTTTATTCACTTTCTCATTTTGAAATTTGCTTTTGGGACACCCAAACTAAGAGATCTGGTTTTGTATTTGCAAATTGTATTATTTTTCCTTAAAAGGGCCTTCTATATTGTGTAACCTTAAAGCCCTACACAACCTGGATTCTCCTCTCAAGTGGCACACCTGAAAAAGAAAATCCTTAGCCACTTCTGAAAGCTCCTTAGTCACACTGAGCCAACAGGGTAGGCATTATGAATCACTGTTATAGTCACATAATTTTCTTTAAAAAAAAAAAAAAAGCTGGAACTTTTTCTTTTCTTTTATTTTTACATCATGGGATAATCTGAAGAAAACCCTTTAGTTTTATATAGTAAGAAAAATATTTTAAAACTCTGCCTTCATCATTCCTCGATAACAGTGCTTAGGGATTGAAGCCATGAAATCAGACACCATTTTGACCTGATTCAGTCAACTGCTATGCCCCTAAAGCTACTCTTAAATGAGGGGAGTTAAACCTACAAACCAGACAAAACCAGTAAGTAAATGTCAATTTGGCTTGCATTCCCACAAACAAACGCAAGACTTCTATAAATAAAAGCAAGTCGGAGGAGGATAGTGATGTCTTCAATGGCTCACCAGACCGGTAATGGGATATGTGAAGCCTTTTCTTTCTGGGTCAGCAGTCTGAATCCAGTCCAGGTCAGCTGAATCCAAAAAGTCATTATTATTTCACAGCTGATTTATGCACTCTGTGGAATGAGTCTGGTTTCACTCTGGGTTTTGGAAGGAGACAGGTGTCTCAGCCTGGGCCTCCCCCTGACACAGCTCAGTAATTGGCGCCCTCCTTAGCTGCCTCATGGAAAGGCCAGGGATGAAATGACCGTGGAAACCAAGCTGCCCTGGTGTGGCCGACTCAGGAGCTTCAGTCCACTGGCCAGACAGGATTGCTAGCAAAGTAGTATTTGCCTTTTCCTGCTTTGTCCTGTGTGAATTAAAAGGGAAATTCAGAATACCAGATGTCAGCTTGCTATTTATCCAGGGCACTTACAACATTTTGAAAAGAAAAGGATCTTAGAGGAGCTTATCAAAAATTGCTTTTGGCGTGGAGCTCTGCTTGGCATGCTGCAACATAAGGGTAGAATGCCCGGGCCAAGTTATAACCCCCAAGTACAGAAGTTCATCATCACAATCTTGCAAAACCCTCCCTGAAATAGTTCTCCTTCCAGCACTTGGGTGGAAAGTGGGGCGACGTTCGATTGCCTCCTGATTGTGTGCCAGGTAATAGAGTGGTCATTTTTGAACAGTTCATAAATTAAGAAGTAAAAAATGGATTTTCAATTTCCATAATTTTACTTAGGGTATCTTTTGAAGTGTGTATTATTAGTTTGTCCTCACATAGAACTACCAGCTGAAACTAATCTTCCTAATGAGGTTCATTTGTCCTTTGACAACACAATAAATAGTTTCCTCAAGAAAAACTTAACTAATAGCGTGGCCAGTACCTTATAATTAATTTTCTTCCCCAATCCTTGAAAGCATGAAAACAAACAGTAAATTTTTCATTTGTTCATCTCTTTAGAACAACTGTTTAGCAGAGATATGCTTGATTAATGGATTTAATTTGTTCCTTTCTTCTGTAGTCAGTTTTCATATTACATTGGTTATCAGAGGATAGGACAATAATGTGGCCATTCTCATCGCAGTCCCCTCCATCAGTGTCAGCGCTGGCTTCTAGCTCCAGGTCTGCATCTTTAACCTTTGTCGTCCTGCAGGATCTTTCATCAATCTGTGCTCCAGTCACCTTGGGAAGAAAAAGCAGAACCACTCGGTCAGCACTTACAGGTAGTAAAGTGTGTCATTATTTCTAACAAAATGCTGGCAGTGGTGCACCTTTCATTTCCAACCGAAATATGATTTGTGAGATCAGCAACCTGACTGTTAAAAGAGAAAAATGGAAGGTATACCTGTCTGGTCACTACAAGACCCTCTATAAAAACCAACACAAAATATCTAATGCTTTTCTGCATCCTGAGCCCTTTTGGATGACTGGGACTAGTTTTGCAAATTGAATGCTTTTGTCGGATAATAAATGTTTGTACATAGAGGTCTAATTGCATCCTAAATATATAATTGCAGACTTCATAATATTGACCATTTCATAACAGGAGAGAAAGCACCATGATTCAAATCTGTAGTTCACCTAACTTTTCAGTGTTGACATAAATTGCTATAAACTCTAGCTTGAGGGGCTTTTATTATTATTTTTAAAAACTATGTGTAATATAGGCCTTGTGGGGAGAGAATGAAAGCTTTAAGAAACTTTAAGGGATGCCTTTTTGGCAATTTTTCACTTTATAAAACTTAAAACTCAAAAGTGTTTAGATATGTTTTGTGGATAAAATATACTTATGTGGTATTTATATAATTTTACCATGGTTGTTGAATATTTGCACACTAACAGATATAGCTCTAAATTAGTATGTTTAAAATTCAGAAAATTATACTAAACACATGCCGGTAGTTTGAAGAAATCTTCACAAAATATTTTGGATACTGAGGTCCATGCTTCAAAAACAGTGACCTTTCTCAAAAGGTACAAACTTCCTGATACCTAAGGAAACTTCACAATTTTAGATATGAATTGATGCAAAGTAAAGATTTGGGTTCTACTACTAGTTTTATCATATACTATTTTCAAGTTGTTAATCTAGACATTAATGTTTGTGAGAATATTATAATTGTTACAAAACTCTGAGGTACACATATGGGAAGCTTTGTTATATTCCTTCCCAATGAAACAACACATTAGTGGCACCTCAGTGGACACTAATGTCATCAGTATTCCTTATTTTGACACAGTGTCCTCCACAATCTAGATTTCTTGACACGTATTACACTGTATACCACATCTCTCCTCTTATTATGTATGTCTACAACCCTCCAGTCCTCCTGAACTTCGTACTTTTTTTTTCCACTCTTCTCCATGTATTGTTATGGTTCTATCTCTGCCTGGGGCGTTCTCACCCATCTTCTCTACATCTCTGCTCTGTAAACTCCTACCAATCTTCACAGCTCAAATAAAATACTACTTTTTCCTTGAAATCTTTACACATTATCCCACTTGAAATTAATTTCTTCCTTCTTACAGTACTTACAGCTTTACAAGTCTCAGAGTACTCTGTTTACCACTCTTCTAATGTATCAACTACAGTTTGATTTGAAATATAGTTGTGGGCATATATACCTGCCTTTACTGAGTCTGGAAGACGTTTCTCTTCTTTAGGGTCCTTCTGGCTGAAGTTAGAATCAAATTCACATGAGACAGATTAATAGGAGAAAACTGAATTTAATAGCATACATACAGGGAATCCACACACACATGGAAATTCCAAAGACGGAATGGCAACATGATGTTTACATGAGTTAAAGATAAGAGTAGGGCCTGAGGATACAAAAGGAAGAAAGACCACTAGCAGGAAGGGTAAAGGAAATGTTTAGAAAAACAAGGTTGCCCTATTATGCAGATAATTTCCTAAAGTAAAGGGGAGTTTTTGTTAATATTCTCTTCTTATTATAGGCTCTCCTTTCAACTCTAAATTTAGCCATTGAGGGAGAGGCAGAAAGCTATACCTTCATCTGCTGAGTTTTGATGGCCTTTAACTGGAAATAATCTTTATGCTAAAGTGGCCCACCTTAGAGCAGCCTGGCCTGGGCTCTCCAACTACTAAATTGCAAGGTCCTAAAGTTTAGACTACATGCTCTTCTAATTTCTTCTTACCTTTGTCCTACCCTACAGGCAGAGCTCAATAAAAAATGTATTGAGTGGATACATAAATAATTGATCCTAAGTTACAAATTTTTTTTCTTGTTTTCAAATCATAAATTCATTTTTCCAGATAGTAATATAATGCTAATATGAAAGCCATTCCAATAAGCATGAGGCAGCTCAGTTAAAAACTTAGTTCAAAATATTGTACCCATTACATACAACTGAATATATTTAATTATTGGGACCAAGGTAAACACTTCTTTAATATCTAAATTTAAATCTAAGAATTATCCCAGGAAAGTGACAATTTTTCTAAGGAAAATAATTTGATGTAACAGCTTTCTGTTATTTTATGTTTTAATAGATAACATTTTTTTTCTAAAATAGTTTCATGTAGCCAATTATTGCATAAATGTTTAATAAATATACCTATATGCTTGGATTTCTCAAATTTTTCCATGGTCATGATCTCTCATACTCCTGTCCCTCAAGTAGATGTTACTAGTTCCCATTTAAAGTATTTTAAAAATAAAAGTTTGTTTATGCAGCTCAAATATAAGAGAGAGAAGGCAAAAAAAGATCAGCAAAACAATTTATACGTTAATTGTAGCTTCATCTGCTACTAGTAATATGAACTTTCATAGTGGGTAAGAAAACAATTTTAGGGAAAAATTATTAGTCATTGAAGAAAGTTTTCAATAAAGTCTATCTGATTTCAGTCAAGAAAGTCGATGAAATTCCTCCTATAACAGGTCAGCGCACATTTAATAAGCCGTATCTCCAGGCCTTTGTCATAATCTCAAAGATTGTCCTTCAGATTTCAAAAGTTTATGGAAACAAAAGAGGCCCCAAGATAAAGTCTATATTCCCTGCCTCAGGTAAACAGGCTTTCATTCCTCTGAGGTTTCTTCCCTGCTCTGTCATGTCTGGAGAGCCCCCAGTGGTGTTTCAGCGATTTTTTAAAAGTCAACCGTTACTGGTATGCAAATACAAAATGAACATATGTCGAACATATTTTTTTAAAGATTTTATTTGTTTAGTCACGATAGACAGAGAGGCAGAGACACAGGCAGAGGGAGAAACAGGCTCCAGGGTGGAAGCCCCATGCGGGACTCGACCGGGGAGTCCAGGATCACACCCTGGGCCAAAGGCAGGCGCCAAACCACTGAGCTACCCAGGGATCCCCTATGTTGAGTGTTTTTAAACTCATAGTCAATGAGGGAACTAGTAAGAGTTTAAAGTCAGTAAAAGAAAAATTTGAGTCACAAGATTTATGTTCTTTACCAGTTAAACTTCATTTGCATTAACACAAACGAGAAGCATTTTGTGGCTATGAATAAGAAAAATCTGTATTTGCTTTCAGTTTTCTAAAAGTTAACTTTTAAACCTACAGAATTATAAAATACTTTTGTCAAAGGCATTCAAAGGTCCATATTCTGCATTATCAAAAGATCCCAGACAGTCCACTAGACAATGCCCAGCATTCTATTGAAAGAAAACCTAGTAATCTCTATTACCCATTTCTAAGACTTTCACAATTTTTCCTATTTTCTATGTTAAAAAAATTCCCAAATTACCCATAAGTATTAAATTAATCACAATTTGTTTTCATTTATAAATTCAAATTTTTATTTTTGGGGAAAATGTTTTCTTCTGCTTATTTTCAAAGGGCACTTTATCCGTATAGTTCATTCAGTTCCTTTCCTAGCTATTCCATGCTAAACTGTTTAAATATCTAAGACATGTCATATATTCCCTTAAGGAAAACAAAACAAAACAAAACAAAACAACACACTAATAAAAATCACTCAAACTTTGAAATTTACCATAGGTGACCCTTCCATGAAGGAGACCAACTTTGAAAGAGATGACATTGACATGTTCCCAAACTCTAGAGAGTGAAGCATATTTGCAAGGATAGAAATAAGGGCCAGCTCTGAGGGAACAAAAATAATTCAGAACCCTTGAGTTCTCAAGAGGTTTTAAACTCCACTTTGAGAATCCGGGCTATAACTCTTAATCGAAGACACATTAATGTGCAGGTTAAGTTATGGAACCTAAATATGTCTTTGGTATCTAAGAAAGCAAGAGAAGAGGAGGGAAAAAAAGTTTAATTCTGTATTTCTAAGATACTGTCCCTATTTAGTACAATAGATATTTAATTACTAAGGCTGGTATGAGAAAGGGACACTTTTTAGGACAAAAGGAAGGTTTTTTTTTTTTTTTGTTCTGTAGTGGTTACTTTATTTAAATTCAGGTGTGTCCTTCAAGCCATACAAGCATGTGAATGTGTTTGTCAAGCTACTGGTTGTCTGGAAATATACAAAATCAGAATAGTAATAGGGCTTTGCAAAATAGTAGTGTATATATAGCTAGGCTCCTTTACAAAGACATTCAAATCCAGAACAGAAAGGGAAATTGCTAGGAGATAAGCCCTGGGCAGTTAGGCTTTCAATTTGAACTAGTTAGAACTAGAAAGAGTACAACTGAGGATAAAATGCATTGAAATGATGCCTGTAAGTAAGGAGGGTGAATTCAATGAGCTACAAAGAAGGCCAGTTCCTTTTCTAATTTTACTAAAAGTTCATGATGTATAAGCATTAGTAAATAACAAAAATTAAAAAAAGAAATTCAACTGTAAATAAATTTAAAATAGAGTATTTTGAGTCCATTGCTCTAAGTAATTTATATTCTGACACTTGGGGTAAACTATATTAATAAATAGCCATCTTTTTTCTTTCAACTGTGGTATATATTTAAGAACTTGATCTTGCCACCTTTTTATATCCAGCAGCTGAAAGGAAATAATAAGTGAAGAAAAGAAAGGCATGACAAATAGTCCAGGGATATGGTCCAAATCTTATCCACTCAAAATTGTATATAAGTTGAAATTTTCATAATCTTAGGATATGTGGAGATTTAAGAGTTACAGTACTCATTATCATAATGTTTGAATGGCCAATGCATATTTCCATATGATATAAAATGTTAACATCTTCTTTAAGGTTAGTTAGGATAAACCAGATATCTGTTTATCGAACTAGAGTATATTCAGATTAATATATGGTCATTTTTGTAAATATAAATTCCAGTAGATAAATACATTATTTGAGCACATATTATGGAGTTTTTCACTTCTGTGTTAAAATGTTGGACATAAGACATAACCCTCCATGAGCTGACAGAGATAGCTTGAAATTATGTTGAAAATAAACAGTACACAAAGTGTTAGCCAAATGACACTAACTCTAAAGATGAAAGATTATTCAAGTACCAGTAAAACCCTTAAATAAAATTGATGATTACTCTTGAAAGCATCAAGTATGTCCCTTTTTCTAGGATACAGGCAATTACCCATAGTTTTCTCTATCAGAGAAAAACAAAAAAATTAGAAGAAATTAGAAGACAAGAAAAATGTCATATATGCCCATATAAAAGGAAAGGATTAGTTTATAAAACTTGAGAATTGCTTTCTATTTTAATTCTTGTATATATATATATACATATTCAATATATATATTCATTCACACATATATATATTTTCACTTTATAGGGATAATTTCTTAATTACTTTGTTGTTTTTTTAACAAAGTTGTATTGGTAGTACTAGTTAGCTTGCAATGTCTTTAATGCTAATTTTGAATGCTTAAAAAAAAAGCCCAATGAAATTCTACAAAAATTAAAAACAGCCAAAAAAGAAAACTAAACTCAATAATAAAAATGAATTCATTCCTATGACTCTGACTTCATAAATTTAACTGAGGGTTACTGCAAATATTTTGTAGATTTGTTATGGTAGTAAAGTAAGTGGTTAAGTTTTGAAGATCACAAAAAGTAAGGACTTTCTGCTTGGGGAAAAGAAAATATACAAATAAGGATTCAAAATCCTCTGAGTTGAAAACAAATTAGGAGTAAAGGTATAGTATTGTGCCCAAGATTGCGAATCTGAGAAACCACCAAGGAGCCGACACTGATGCAAACACACGAGGGTTTATTTACAAGCTCGAGCTTGGGCCCAAGTATACCGGACACAGCTGAGCAGGGACTTGGAGCCCCGAAGTGGGTTACAGCTGGGTTTTTTATAGGCTGGTCTAGGGGATTTTCAGAAGGGGTGGAGGAATTTCTCAAGTTCTGTTTACATTTTGATATGGGGTTTTCAAGGGCCTTAAGCTCTGTTCTTATTCTAATAGGGGATTCCTGCCCTTGGCTTGGGCTCTTCTTACTCTAATATGGGGCTTTCTAGGACATTAAGCTGTAAGCTGTTTTCTTCCTGTAACTGAAGTAATGTAAATTTCAGCTCTTATTCTCAGGGGCCTGGGATGGCTGGACTTGTGCTAACCCTAAACTTGAGGTGGGATGGCCTTGATTTTTCTCGGCCTCCACATTTCCCCCTCTCAGAGGAACCTAAGGAAGGACCCAATCATGGGTCCAAGCTGGTCTCAGAGTGAGCCAGTGGGAATGATTAAATCATGATTCAAACCAACCTTGTGCTGTTCTCGCTCCCGTTTACGTCTAGCAAAACCTTTTCTGACTTTTGCCATAGATTCCCAGACTATTCCTGAGTGGTCAGTAAAGAAGCAACACTCCTCATCTGGGGCAACACATAACCCCCCCACCCCTTGCTTGCAAAAGCCTCTCTACAGTTAAGATGCTCCCATCTTTTTAACCCTTAAACTACTTTAAAAGCAAGGCTGAATTGGGTGCACATTTTTAAATGGCTAACGGGGAAGCAACATTAATGGGGTAAGTGAGAATGGCACAGTCTTGCTTTAGGGGATTGTCCTTGTCTGGTTGGCCTTTCCATTCTGGAACAAAGTCCTTGAGAACAGGGTGTGGGTCAGCTGGCCGGACGTGGGTGTAGTGGACCCAGGGAGTAATCCTGTCGACCTTGAGAGCAGTGAGAGTGGTCAGGATCACGATGTAAGATCCCTTCCAGCGAGGTTGAAGTGTCTGGTGTTGGTATCTCCACACGTACACCCAGTAACCCTGCCGGTATCGATGGGGGCCTGGGGGTGGCCCAGTCTCGTAGAGGGCCCTCAGCTTAGGCCACACCTGCACATGGGTTTGTTTTAACGTTTGGAGGGAGAAAAGGAGTTGGTGATCAAATTCAGCAAGCACCTCGGGTTTTAAATTGGGGATAATAGGTGGAGGAAAACCATACATGATCTCGTAGGGAGTCAGTCCCATCTTATGGGGAATTCCTCACCCTATATAGGGCGAAGGGGAGGAGAGTCACCCAGTCCCTGCCAGTCTCCAGGGCTAAATTAGTTAAGGTCTCCTTTAATGATCTGTTCATCCTCTCTACCTGTCCTGAGCTCTGGGGCCTATGTGCACAATGTCATTTCCAATCTGCCCCAAGTACTAGGGCCACTCCCCGTGTTACCTTAGAGACGAATCCTGGGCCGTTGTCTGATCCAATCTTAACAGGAAAACCATACCTTGGTAAGATGTCTTCCAGCAGTTTCTTGGTCACGGTCTGTGCTGTTTCATGTTTGGTGGGAAATGCCTCTGTCCATCCTGGCAGACAGTTTGTGGCTGTGGGATCCTTAAGATGGTTTCCTTCCGTGCATCTGTCAACCATCTTTATCCATCCTTTAATCTGTACCCAAGGTAGCTCACCTCTGCTCTGCAGATCTGGGCTTTTTTAGCTGAGGCCTGATATCCTAGAGCCGCTGTGGTTTGGAGAAAGTCCCTGGTGCTTCGCAGGCATGTGTCCTGGTCCTCCACCGCCAACAGGATATCAAATGAGGGTGCTTGGAACAGAACTCACCCAAGTCTTCATGTAAGGCCTCATCGAAGATGGTCGGTGAATTTTTGAATCCTTGTGGTAGTCGAGTCCAGGTGAGCTGGCCATTGATGCCTTTCTCAGGGTCCGTCCATTCAAAGGTGAAGAGGTCTTGGCTCTTGGGTGCTAAAGGCAGGCTGAAAAAGGCATCTTTTAAATAGAGGAGGGTGTATGGGTTTGGGACCGTAGGGTGCATATCCTCTACTCACCAGTTGACTTCCCTTAAGTCCTGGACTGGCCTGTAATCGTTAGAATGCGGTTTCCGAACCGGCAGCAAGGGAGTGTTCCATGCTGACTGGCAAGGCCTCAATATGCCCAAGTCCAGTAGTCACTGTATATGGGGTGTGATTCCCCTACACGCTAAGAGAGGCATGGGGTATTGGCGGACCCTGACAGGGTCTGCCCCCAGCTTTAGTTCTATGTATATGGCCGGTTGGTGCTGGGCCAGCACAATTCCTCCAGTTTCTGCCCATGCTTGGGGAAATTCTGCAGCCAAAGGTCAATGTCAGTCATTGGGGCTGAGGGCATTTGGTGGAGACAATATCTGTCTTCTAAACTCAGGACAAACACCTGAATAAGGTGCCCCTCCTTGTTTAGGACTTTTGCCCCTTCAGGGTGGAAACAAATTTGTGCCCCCATCTTGGTGAACAAATCCTAACAACAGGTAGGGACACTCAGGGATGACCATGAAGGAATGGGATACTGGGCCCATGCCGAGATCCACAGTTCTTCGGGTAGTACTATTTGGTGCCTGTGGCCCCTTGCACCCATGAAGTCTTGTTTGCCAATTTCCCTTGGGGTTGTAATAAAACCGAATGTTGCGCCCCAGTGTCCACTAGGAATTCAACAGGTTGCCCCTCTACTCTGAGTTACCCTGGACTTGGGGAGGGGTGCTGAACCCTGACTCCCCTAGTCATCCAGGTCCTCCATCTCCAAGATCTTGGCAGGGGCCTTAGGTCTTTTGTTAAGACAGTCTTTCACCCAGTGGCCCTCTTCTTTGCAATAAGCACATTGGTTTTCGTTCAGCTTAGGGCGCTCCCGACGGGGACCAGGGCCATCCTCCTTACCTGTCCCTGAAGCCAGCTTCTTGAGGTGCCTCCGTCTTTCCTGTGGGTCGTCCATGGTTGTGGCCAGCAGGATCTTGGCCAGGTTTCAGGTCTGCTGGTCACTTAGTTTGGTTTGTTGCTAGACTCTTTCTGCTACTATAAGTCCTGCAAGCTCTTCTCTCCTAGTATTCTCTCTAGGAAGGCTGCTGGACTCTCGTCCTTACCCTGTCTTCCATAACCATACCTCGGCCAGATTGGTAGGCTTGTGCGCGGCAGCCTGGAGACCTGCCCTAGAGTCTGGCGGTGGACCCGGAGTCTCTCCTTACCTTTTCCGAGTTGTGCGCTTTGGGGGGTAAAAGTGGTTTTAGCCAAGGAGGGGAATTCTCGATAATGTCCTGCCAGACCAGGATATAGGGCACCTCGTCAGGGTGGCCATACAGTTTGTCCCTGAAGATCATGGCCTTAACCTGTAAGATAATAGGTAGGTGGAAAGTTCCTTCTCGGGGCCATCCCACGTCAGAGGTTGGCCATTCTGACATGCAATAAATTTGGAATCTCTCTCTCTCTCCGTATGTCTATGCTCAGAATACGAGCTCTTTCCCTAACATCCGAGAAGTGGGAGAGCATAAGGGTCAAGGGTGTGGTTTGCGTCCCCCATCCACACCAAGGCACAGACAGTTATGACAGTTAACAACACAGTCAAACACATAAACAGTTAACAAGAACACGGTAACAGAGACCAGCGTGCAAACAGGTAACACAGATGAGCGTGCAAACAGGTAACAAGAACACAGTAACAGACAAACGTTCCAGTGCAGCCACGGAGACAAAACAAAAAGCAACCCGGAGGGCTGGCAGCCGGCCCTCCTTACATGAGGACCTCCATCCTTCTTTCAGATGAGGACCCTGTCCTGCCGGTGGGGGCAAGGGACGTCTCCTCAAGACCCCCGTGGACAGCCCGCCAGCGCGTCCACCTAAGCCGATGCCGACCCAATACAGACTGGAATCCCTACAGGTAGAGCTCTCAGAGAATATGCGCGCAAAAGGTGGAAAAAGTTGAGTGCACTCACCATGCATGAAACCCTCCGGATAGGGTCCTGGAGGTCTCTCGGATCCCGGACGAGCCCCCAAATATTGTGCCCAAATTGCGAATCCGAGAAACCACCAAGGAGCCGACACCGATGCAAACACACAAGGGTTTATTAGCAAGCTCGAGCTTGGGTCCAAGTGTACCTGACACAGCGGAGCAGGAACTTGGACCCCGAAGTGGGCTACAGCTGGGTTTTTTATAGGCTGGTCTAGGGGATTTTCAGAAGGGGTGGAGGAAATTCTCGAGTTCTGTTTACATTCTGATATGGGGCCTTCAAGGGCATTGAGCTCTGTTCTTATTCTACTAGGGGCTTCCTGCCCTTGGTTTGGGCTCTTCTTATTCTAATATGGGGCTTTCTAGGATGTTAAGCTGTAAACTGTTTTCTTCCTGTAACTGAAGTAAGGTAAATTTCAGCTCTTATTCTCAGTGGCCTGGGATGGCTGGACTTGTGCTAATGCTAAACTTGAGGTGGGATGGCCTTGATTTTTCTCGGCCTCCACATAGGATTTAGACAAGTGTATTTCACAACCCACAAAATGTCTCAATGATCACAAAGATATTGATTATATGACACTTTAGGAAAAAATAAATAAATACAATAAGTGGTTGGTGTGGTGCATTAGAAATCGAATCTAAAAATAAAACAAGATTAAAATTGTTTTTATTTTATCATAATTATGTGAATTTTCAAATGACGGTTTTCATGAACAAGAAAACAAATAGGTTAAAAGAACTTAAAAGTAGATGTTCTGGACAAGATTGGCAAATAACAAGTTTAATATGAAATATCAAGGATTTGCAAAGAAGTGTGGAAAGAGGGATCCCTGGGTGGCGCAGCGGTTTGGCGCCTGTCTTTGGCCCAGGGCGTGATCCCGGAGACCCGGGATCGAATCCCACATCGGGCTCCCGGTGCATGGAGCCTGCTTCTCCCTCTGCCTGTGTCTCTGCCTCCCTCTCTCTCTCTCTGTAACTATCATAAATAAATAAAAATTAAAAAAAAAAATTAAAAAAAAAAAGAAGTGTGGAAAGAATATTGGCTTCTAGTTAGAAGTCTCATAAACAATATAAACTTTGCAAAGTAATTTCAGATTCTTGAAATGCATCTATAAAATGAAGAGATTAGACTGAATTATCTTGAAGCAACTTTAAAGGAATCAAATAATTTGATTGGATCAGAAAGTGCAAATATGTTTTTGAGTTTATGATTAAATTAATTTTCCAACTGAAATAGCTGTAGTACCTCAGTATAGGACAAAACTTAGAGTAATATTCCTATAATTTGGGAAATACTTTCAGGAATTATAAGACAAAATTTATCCAAATGTATGAACTATACTGATCCTCTGGATGAATCACAATTAAACTTGCTGGACTTCTTTTGTAGACATGAGATCTATCCTGTGATTGTAAATTCAAATGCCTGCTAGAGTCAGGAAGGTGACAGAAACACACAAGTCTGACTCTGTTCTCATCCATAGGGAAGTTGGGCTCTTAAAAAAGTGGATAAATAGTTTGTCTAAAAGCATTAAAAAAAATCTGAAAGAATTATGCATACCAAACTAAATATATCTACAAAAGTGAAAAACTCCTGGTCTACACCAACCAGAAAAGTGTCACTTTACTATTGGGAGCTACTATCTATGATCTACTGTTTGTTTTTCCTCATGTCTACGCAACTATAACATTATTTTTTCCATCCTCTCTTAGATAATGATTCACAGAAATACTGCAGAGCCAGAGCATTAGTGAACAGGCCTTGCAATTTTACCTAAGTCATACAGATTGTGTATGTGTAAAGAATGTTATGTGGGGAAAATTTGTAGGAAAGCTACTTCCTGAGAGTTCTTGATTATTATTCCCACTTTCTCTCCCTCTCTTTCTCCCTCTTCCTCTCTCACATTAATTGGAGGAATTCAGACTGTTTAAGATAGCCAGAAAGTCGGGCAGGCTGGGTGGCTCAGCAGTTTAGCACTGCCTTTAGCACAGGGCGTGATCCTGGAGACCTGGGATCAAGTCCCACATTGGGCTCCCTGCATGGAACCTGCTTCTCCCTCTGCCTGTGTCTCTCATGGATAAATAAATAAAATCTTTAAAAAAAAAAAAAAAAAAAAAAAGGATAGCCAGAAAGTCCAAACAAAGCATTATTCTTTAATCCAACAACTATACAATATGAAATAGTTCTTGCTACCTGGTTTTAGTGATGAGTTATACATGTCTACCAGTCTTCCAGGCTATTATGTTAGGGAGTACTTCTTAATATCAAAATATACTATTAGGAGAAACAAGGACAACATCTCACCTTGTTTATGGACAAAACTCTGACTAGGAGAGATCTTTGTGGTTGAAGTATCAGAGCACTGAAAGTAAGTAAGAGTGTGATCTCTGACAATGTTTATTATCAGCAAAGGAGAAAATAATATTCAAGTTGAAGAATGACAACAGCAAAATATTTAGAAAGCGTGTACTTCATGTTGTCAATTAGATTCATAGAGAGACCAAAGAGAAGGAGACCAACAAAATTAGAGAAAGTGCTAGCTATCGTGAGGCAAAATAAAATTGAAGATAGATGAGATAAAGAAGGGTAAAAAAACTATAGATGAATAGCATAATTAATATTTACATTAGAAGAAATAAAACACAGATATGTCAATAAAAATCAATGATAGAGAAAAGATACAAATTAAAAATTATGATGGAAGAGATGATAAAGATATCTAAAAGAAATCAGAAATACCAAGTTCTGAATATTAGTATTCATGTCAAAAGAAGAGAGAAGTTGAACAAACTCAGTAGTTAAATATATAGTAAAAGGCAAAATTCCTGTATTTATGTAATGCCAGATTCTAAATATAGAAAGGAATAGCCAAGGATAAGGTAAAATTGAAATTCAGATATAAACTATGAATTTTGAGCATAAATAAAATACAATTAAACTGGAATAAACATTTTTTTAATCTGCAAAGGAAGAAGATAAATTAGGCTGGCCTCAACTGTAAACACACAACATTAGAAGCCAGAAAGAGAACAGAGACCAGAAGTTTGGAGATGTGACAGTATAGTTGCAATGTATTATACTCACCTGATTCATATACAAAAATACAAGCATATATATATATATATTCTTTGTCAGACAAAGCCTCAGTGGAATGGCATGTTTGGGAAGCCACACCTCTTATCTCCAAAGGATGCCTTCTCTGTGCAAGGTTTCTTTACTTTGTTATGGGGAATACATATTTCTCCAATACTGTGTTATTCTAGATAGAGTAGAACTTTCAAGAGTGTACTTCAAATAGTACATAATATTCTGGTACTGGAAGCCTCTTGGCACCTCTTACGTGAAGTACTTTGTGTCCTTTTATTAACACATTTTAAACATTTTCCTGTTATCTGGCCAATAACATAAGAAACAAAAACTTATTTTTCATTTCTTGCAAGCTGTACTTTTTAGGCTACAAATGCATGCTACTACATAAAAAAATTTTCATTATGAGCTTATTATATTAATAAAAGGGAAAGATGTAGAGCCCACAAATGTAAATAAAATAAGGTTTAAATGTGAAAGTGTCAGAAGGAAGTCAGCATGGTCAGGAGACACAACAGCATGACCAGAAACATTCTCCAAAGGAGGTGTCAATTTCTGGCCCCCAAAACACATGACCATGAGATACAAGCTGTGGGTCACGGTCTAAGACATTAAGATCACTTCAGGCCATCTGGATGCTCCACTGCTACCATCCAGGTTCAACCTGGTATGCATTAGGTTGATGAAATTCAGCACAGGGATGGATCTATTTTTGTGCCAGGAACTGCCTCAGCTGGTCCAGGTACACCTCATAAATCTTGGTATTATGAGATATACAATAGGACTACAGAGTAGCATGGAGTACAGTGCATGCAGACATGAAGTCAGCCTGCATTTGTCACTCTCAGCTCCCACTGACTAACAAAAGATCCAAAGACTTCCCTGAACTTCACCCAGGACTTAGACAAAAAGATCTGTTATCCAGACATTTTTGGAATTATACTAACAGGCCCCCAGAGCAGCCACAAGTCTTGTTTTACAGCCCCCTTGGATTTACTGAAATGACTTACTCTTAATGACTGATTATTAAAACAAAATATTCCACCCTATTAGCTATAAATAATAATTTATAAAGATTATATAATAATATATAATTCTTGTCTTTGTCCCTTCCAAATTTTCTAAATTAGTATATTTAAATTTTACCATCAGAAAACATATAAAATATATATTAATGAAAATTTAGCTCTCAGAATATATTATAACATGAAATTTGGGCTCTACAAAGGTATTAACCTATTTGATTCGTTTAATGAAATAAATAGAGCTACACAGTTTAGTTAAGAATGAAAAGGCAATCCACTAGCCATTTGTATGATTACTGTATGCTTCCTATAATTATTTCAGTCAACTTAGATTAAATTGTTTTTGTAAAATACTCTGCTAAGGACCTTCAAAATAATAGTGCTAAACAGTTTATGATTTCTTGGTCTGCACTGCTTAGTAACAAAATATGCAGAGAAGCAAGTAGATAGATTGGGTAGTTTTCTACATCATCATGTCAATAAAGTTCAATGTTCGTAGCAATTTGTGTGTAAATGATCTATGGGTTTTAGTTGACCACAGCTCAAAAGTATTAAAAAAAATTCTAAAATATAACACAGAGTGAGACTGCACCAATAATTGTATTGTATTATAGTCACAATTAGGAATGTTTTCATTATATGCTAAGCCAGCCAGAAAAACATTTTGCAAATTGATTTTGATTCAAGATAACACACTTTAGTGGGAAAATGAGCTAATCAAAACAGAAAGCATCCATGGGAAGAAAGGAAAATAGTAGGTAGTCTCAATTTTATTTAAGAGAAGTAGTTGAGGAAATAAGTTTAACTCAGAAGAAGACACAAGAGAAAAGAAATTAGCTGTATCTGACTATATGAGGAGTTGTCAAACATAAGTCAGAAACTACAAGAATGCAGATTTGGAGTCACATACTAGAAATTTCTATGCTCTCCTTATCATTGTCGTGGTCTATAGTGTGAAACTGGGAGCTGCCTCTTGATGATGAAGATTTAAGCTGGCAATCCATCTCCCCAAGGTACGTGTGAAATTGTTGCATTTGTTCCAAGAGTAGACAGGAAGTTCCTTTAACAATAGGTTCTATGGGAATTTAGTGGTTAATAAGTATTGTTTAGTCTTTCTGGACTGAAGCCTGAGTTATGGATTTAAAAAAATCTTCAATGTTAATAACCATGCTCTAGAATGTGAAATCATATCAATTATGTTATTAATTCTACAAGAGCAGTGCTAATGAAAAGATACAAGAGGAGGTATGGTGAAAAGTCATAGCAGAACCAAGAACAAACTCAAACCAGTGTAGCCCCAAAAGAAATTTATAAACTCATTTAGCAGCATAGTTTTGGAATTGAATGGGTAGATTCAGGCCTCACTATATCCAAGTGATCAAGTGATATTAGAAAAATTCCTTTTTGATACATGAATTTCCCCCTTTCTCCATTTCTTATACAGGGTCTTTCGGCTGTTGTGCTACATATGCTTGGAAGTCTCTTCACATACCAAAAATATGACCATAAACATACCCAGAAATACTTAGTTCTTAAATTTCTTGATCTCAGAAAGCATAAAGGTCTAGTTTCTCTAGCATTTAGAGGGATTGTACAATAAGTGTTTTTCATTGGTCCTTTTATTACTTTTTATTTTATTCTTGGAGTAAACACTGTGATTCACTGAGTAAACTTAGATCAAATCCAAGATTTTGTGTTTTAGGATTCAAAGAATTGGAGAGAAAAATCACATGAAATAACTAAGTTCTGAAAAAGAAGACAAGAATGTAATAAATATCTAATACATTTATAATTCAACAGTTAACATAAGGTACATTTCCAGTAGACATGTACACTGAATGGTTACCTGTCCTATTTATTTCTTAATCCTTTTTCCCCAGATCAGATTATAAGGCCCAAACCCTAGCTTTGGGATGGTAGCAAAAACTCTGTGTAAATAGAAAATAACTTAAAGAAAACCTGAACTCTTAAACATGGAAAACTAAGCATGGAAAGTTTTATATACTACTTGTTGTGTGGAGTTTTCAGTATACATACTTTGTCAATATACTGAGCCAGTGGCCATGAAACAACTTAATTTTTAGTTTTTTGTTCATTTATCAAACATTTTTTGAATGCCAGCTACATGTCGGACAGTGTTGCAGGAATAGATATGTAAAGCATGATTCCTATCTGGTAGAACACAGTCATAATGGAAATACATAGCCAAATATGTAATTAGAATCATGGTTATAGTACATCCATGTATTTTAAGATTTATTTATTTTATTTTAGAGAGAGAAAGAGTGAGAGAGCATGAGGGGAGGGGCAGAGGGAAAGAATCTCAAGCAGAATTCCTCCTGAGTGGGTAGCCCTGCACTGGGCTCAATCTCATAACCCTGAGATCAGGACCTAAGCCAAAATCAAGGGTTGGCCAGTTATCCTACTAGCAACCTAGGCACTCCAATATTATATATTGTATATTAATATTGTATATATATATATATATATATATATATATATATATATATAATATTGTCATATTGTGATTGATAATGAGAAATTTATATTTGTTTCTCATCCACTGTTGTTTCTGGTACATAGTTCCTAAAATACCAGGAATTTCCTAGATGATGAGAAGCATAAAAGGGTCTTTTGTTGTATTAGTGAGTTAACTTTAGGAAAGCACTTGATGAAGGGGGTTGGTTGGCAGTGGAGCCAACCGTGTGATTAGATGTTTGGAACTTGCAATCTTATCCCCAACTCTGGGAAGGGGAGAAGGGTAGAGGTTTAGCTAAATTAGCAATGGCCAATGATTTAAATCAGTCTTGAGCGTGTAATGAAGCCTCCATAAAAACCCAAAAGGATGTGGTTTGGAGAGCTTCTGGGATGGTGAGCAGGTGAAGGACCTGGGAGAGTGGCTTGCTTGGAGAGGGAATGGAAGTTTCTCTGTGAGCTGCTCTAGCAAATTAATCATACCCTCCAAGTTTATTGGAACCTCCGATCTCTAGCTGATTTGGTCAGAAGCATGAGTGACAATGTGGACTTGCAATTGGCATCTGAAGTAGGGTTGAGGGAACAGTTTTATAAAACTGAGCCCTTAACCTCCAGGTAGTGTCAGAATTGAGCTAGATTGTAGGATATCCATCTGATGTTGGAGAACTATTGGTGGTGTGGGGGAAAACACACACAAATCAGAACTGGTGTCAGAATTGGATGGATATATATCCATATATATATATATTTTTTTAATTATTTTTTGCCCAACACACAATAAAATTGGAAAACATTAGTAATTTATTTGTGTGCATTATAAGGATAATCAGCGCCTTTAGGCAACCATAAATACCCTGAGAGCAGAACTTCAAGGCTTGCTTTCAGGGGTTTTTTTTTTTTTTTTTTTTTTTTTTTTTTGCATTTTCTCTCATTTTGACATTATTGTTCTTCCTCATCCTAACTTCTAATAAACTCACATTTCCTACTTTAAGTTTGCCTGAATTTAAATGTATAAGGAAGCTAGAAATTTAGAGGTATAGAGCTCTATGCAGCTGCGGCTCAGACTTTCAAGGAAATTAGCTTGTGGTAGCATCTCTGGCTGTATAATGAGGCTGATTTTAGTAGTTTGGGAAGTATTATGGTTAATTTTATGTATCTATTTGACTAGGCTAAGGGATGCCTGGAATGCTGGTAAAACATTACTTCTGGGTGTATCTGCAAGTTTTTGGAAGAGATTTGCATTTGCATCAGTAGACTAAGTAAAGAAGATCTACCATTATCAATGTGGCTGGGCATTACCCAATCCATTGAGGGCCTGAACAAAAACTAGAAAGAAAGGGGAATTCTCTCCATCTTTTCCTGCCCTTGGATATCACAACTCATGGTTCTCAGGCCTTTGAAGTCTGAACTTACACTAGCAGTCCTCCAATTCTTAGGGACTTCAGTCTTGGACTAAATTATACCACCAGTTTTTCTGGTTCTCCATCCAGCAGAGGGTAGATAATGAGATTTCTTGAGAAATTTTAGTCAATACGGGAGATGACCTTTTCAAGACTGTTACGTATAAGGTAAACTATAGTTGACACTAGATTTTTCACTTATTACATATTCTGTAGACTCAGCCATACCTATTTATGTTTACCTCTTTAACCATTATTGTTTACAGTAGCATTCATCTAGATCTAGTTAACTACAGTAGAAGAAAATCCTAAAGTATAAGATCAAGCTTCCCTGTCATCCTTGTGAGGCAACAAAGGCACATCTCTTAACTGTGTTCAGACCCATTTTCTTCCTCCATTATCCTAAGAGTTTAGATAATATTCATTAATTTATTTACTTATTCAGCAAACATTCATTGAACTCCTAATATGTATGGGGTTTGTATCACAGTGTGAAATATAAAAATATTTGGATGACATTGAGCTGCCCTCAAGGAACTTAGAGACTAGAGAGGATAAAAATTTTGAAGTGTCCGAAATTATACTGGAAAGATTTCCCGAAGGTACTAAACTCATACTACAAACAATAAAAGAAAAAAAATATCTAAAATTTATACTTGCAAAAAGGCCATAAGCCAAGCTTACAATCATTCATTAAATAGAAACCTTGGAATTATTCTGTTAAAAATACATACAAATATTACAAATATATGCTTAATATAGTTTTAACTCATCATCATTATCTTTAACACAGAAATGTAGTACCAGGGCGATACAGATTGTTGTGATCTTGTGAAAAACAAAATAAATCAAATGTATAAAAAAAGTTGTAGCACATTAGAAGAATTTCACATTTTATATTAGTCATCAAATTTCTAAAGTTATGCATGATATAAAAATACATAAATATATATAATCCAAGATATAGTAATTAAATAGGAACTCTCATGAATGACATATGGTCTAAAATCATACTTTTTTTTAAAAAAGATTTTATTTATTTATTCATGAGAGACACAGGCAGGGGGAGAAGTAGGCTCCATTCAGGGAGTCTGATATGGGACTATATCCCAGAACTCCAGGATCATGCCCTGAGCCAAAAGCAGATGCTCAACTGCTGAGCCACCCAGATGTCCCGAAAAATAGATCACTTAGACTCAGTTTTCACTGTTTCTTTATGTATTACTAATCCTGCCTTAGTTTCTCCGGACTCTTGTAGTCATGACCCTTTTGTGGCTCTCATAGAAGATAGCAGTATTTGATATAATTTTGTCTCTTCTTCAGTTTTTTTGTCTTGGTCATGTGACTTGCTTTGGTCAATAGGAAGATGAGCAGCAATGAGCCATGGCTTATGCATCCTGATCAGAAAATTTTAGAGGGCTTGTGAGTTGTAATGAGCACACTATGAAGGTGCACACGAGCTGTGTCTTTCCACAACGTCATCTTATTTAGTCATAAAGCAAGGTTAACATAGTTATACAGCAGGTTCAAGATTACAAACTCAATAACATTTCACTACATGGTTAACTTGGCTTTTTACACTGCACACAAAGCTGAACACAGGATAAGTCAAACAGGATAACAAACAGGATAACACAGAATGTAGGAAGTTAACGAACCCAACTTAAAGTCAATATGTGGGCGTGCGGTTGAGATAAGGCCGTGGTTTGGTCTGGGTCTACTCTTGGCACTTAACTATTTATTATGTTCAAGCAGTGAAGGATTTGTGTTCTCTTCAGAGATGAATCAGGCAGAGCTTTCTGTGGCAGCTCCCCTTTTGAAGTGGTCAGACTGGTGAGTATCTGAGGAGTCTGACAGTTTGCTGTAAAAATCCTCCTTTATTAAAGGGGTTTAATCAGGTTTGGACTCCTGCAGACCCACTCTGCTTCTGCTAATTACCAGTTCTGGGGTATCATCAGCTGATGCTCGTCTTGGTGATACCTGGTAGTTGCAGTGCTTTTAACTGCTTAGGACCCTGCTTGACATGAGTGATTCCATCTTGCTCTCTACACCTGGCAAAATAAATATCTATATCATATCTCACTTTTTCTGTCATTTAAAGTCTCCCCCAACACCCTGTATTCTTAGACTCTAAAAACTGTAGCCCTATTATTGCTTTCAATTCATGATACTTGTGGATTCTTGGGGGCAGAAAAGAATCTACAGACAGTAGATGGGTGAAATAGGAATAATACAGTAAAATGGTATGAGAATATTCACCTCAAAATATGCTGCTTTGGCATAAGCATTATTTTGAGGAAGAGCAGACACAGGGGAAGCTCTGAAAACAAAGTAGAAGTTATCTGTTGTAGGGAAATTTACATTTACAAAGGAGATCTCCATTTGTAAGGGTATCTCTTTGTAGAGGAAGAGAAGACAACTCTAAATCACAAGAAAATCTTAAGAGTGGAGAAGATTCTGTTTAAGTTTGCATAAGAAATCTTACTCTTACCTTACAAGGAAAATCTGACTTTTCCTGGTAACCTTACTGTAGCTGGCCTCCCCACAACTTTCTTTTGTCTTTAGGTGAAGATGGTACTTAAGCTAGTGTCTTAGGCTGCCTCAGAAAGTTATTCATTTTTCCCAGAGTGTGTCCCATATATACATGAAGTTTACGTGTTAATAAAATTCTGGAAAATGGAGAGATGGCCCACTGTTTTGATAAATTCTGTAATTTTGATATGACAGAGAAATTAAAACAATACATTCAGGTACTTGGCTATATCATTCCTATCATGTAAGTATAACCTCCAGATAGAAAAAGAGTAGACCAAAATTAAGGGTTAAGAGAATCATTACAGATTCCTAGCTATTTTAAATTATTTCAGGTTTTCAAGATCAAATTTAATATAACTCAACATATTTGAAAGAAACTACTAATATAATTAAAGAGGTAAACTATTGCTTAATTATAAGATTCAAAAAAATGTGAATGTCATTTGACATTCACATTTGTTTGCTTTAAACTCTTTTTTTATAAATGAGAGAACTAAAGCAATGGAGATTTAGGTCTGCGATCATAGATCAGCCTGCTGGGCAAATGGCAAACTGGAACTAGAATCCTTATCTCCTGAACATCAGTTCACTGCTTTTAAGTGACAGCATAACTCCTGAATGATAAATCAAATGACTACACTTGCTTGGGGCCTGTCTTCCAAATTGGCTTACTTTCCAGGATCATAAGAAACTCTAGATTTAGCATCTGTAATGCCTCAGCCTTGTACTAGGTGCTTTATTCACATTAGAACTAACTCTTATGAAAACCCCAAAATGTATTATTAACTTCATTTTATAAGAAAATGAAACTCATTATGATGAATTACTAGCCTAATGTCACATGGTCAATAAGTAGAACAGTTGGTATGCTTCATGTATAAAAATGGTGTTCTGAAAAAAAAAAAAAAAAATGGTGTTCTGTTCATACCTCCTAATATTATGCCATTACTCTACTATATTTAGGAAATACAATTCCTCTGTTAGCATGTAAACCAGCAATGTATGTGTAGCTTTTCCTATCAGCTTGTTTCATTTTTAAGGTATACTGTAGGCCACTGATTCTCAAAATTTATTGTACATATGAATCTCCTGGGGATCTTATTAAAAATCAGATTCTGACTCAGATGTGGCCTGAGATTCTGCGGTTCTCTCACAATCCCAAGTGTTGCTGATGCTGCTGGTCTACAGATCATGGTTTCTTTATTTTTAAAAAAATTATTTATTTATTTATTCTTAGAGACAGTAAGAGTCAGGGAGAGCATGTGCATGAGTGAAGGGAGGGGCAGAAGGAGGGGGAGAGGGGAAGTGGACTCTGTGCTGGGCAGGGAACCCAATATAGGGCCAATCTCTCCCCATCAGCAGACCATGACCTGAGCCCAAACCAAGAGGCCAGTGCTCAACTACCCAGGTGCTATTTTTAGTAGCTAACGATTAATGATGCTGTAACACTGGGGGGCAGGGCCATGGACCTCTAGCAGTCTTGAAACTATTTTTCTTCTATAATGAGATAAGAAACATGTACAGGATATAAATAAATGCCCATCTTCTTTTACGAAGAAAGATGTTAAAAGAATAAAAGGCAAACTAAATAGTGTTCTTAATGACATGATAGATTTATATTCTGACCCAAGCTCCTTACCTTAATTGAGTAACAGACAAGCTACTTTCACAGACAAGCTACTTTCAAAGCACATATTTTGGGCATTAAGAGGGGATGATAATTTTGAATGTGGAGGAGGAAGGAATAAAATAAGTATTGCTGAAAAAAAAATCACCTGTAGAACTAAAAATGGCCATTTGCTATGAGGAGACATGAAGATTGGTTACCTGGATATAGTATTACTAAGGGAAGGCGGGGGGGAAGAGCTTGCAAAAAGTCAAAGATGGACTTGGGACGCCTGGGTGGCTCAGCAGTTGGGCAGCTGCCTTCAGCTCAGGTTGTGATCCTGGGAACCTGGATGAGTCCTGCATCAGGTTCCCTCTGCCTATGTCTTTGTCTCTCCCTCTTATCTCTCTCTCTGTTTCTCATGAATAAATAAATCTTTAAAAAAAATAAATTTACCTTAGGCTGGGAAGAATGTTCTTCCCATAATTCTAGTGTTAGAATCTAGGAAATGGTGACATCAGTAGTTCTCAAGTGAGATTGTACATTAGAACCAATTTTGAGAGTTTTAAAAATGATCTCCATAGAGGCTGTGACTTAATTGTTTTGCATTCAATTGCTTTATCATTAGAATGTTTTAAGGTTCTCAGGGGAGGGATCTTAATACCTAGCAAAACTAAACGTAAAGGTAAGCAAAGGTAGAAAAAATCAACATTTTAGATAATTAGGTCTCTGAAGGCTAAGTTGTGAACTTAAGTATTATTTATAACATTGTTTCTAAGGAAACAATATTATCATCCAATATTTAGTATTATCAATTTGCTAAAGAATTCAGAAGGAATTGATGGAGATTATGGGAGGAGATAGACCAGGGAGTAGTGATTACTAGGATACAACATGAATTCAGTGAGTACTAGTTGGGGAAAACTAGCCTTAATTACTTTTTGGCAGTTCTTTCATTTAAGACAAATGGAATTTGCATGAAAATAATACTGCTTATCTTTCTTTTAGCTCTTGAGCTCTGTGATATTCACTGCAAGTCTGATTATTAAACAAATAATACATTATTGATCTTATTAAGACTGAATTCCTGATCAGCATGGAGGTTTTGACCTGCTCCATTTTGACCTGGGCTGGTTCACCCCTCCTTAGGCAACCTGGTGGTCTTCCCCTCCTGGGCGGTCACCATATCCATGCCAAATTTAGTGAGGCCACCCTGTCAACATAGTGCCCTGCAGCCCAGAACTCTAGCTATCCTTCTGCCTCAGCCTCCCCAGTAGCTGGGACTACAGGTGCAGGCCACTGTGCTGGGCTGAGTTGGGTAAGCATCTGCCTTTGCTCAGGTCATGATCTTGCAGTCTTGGAATGGAGCTCCATGGCCCACTTCCCACGCAACGAGGAATCTGCTTCTCCCTTTCCCTCTGCCCCTCCTGGCTGCTCATGTTCCCTTTGTCTGTCTCTCCCTCTCAAATAAATAAGTAAAATCTTAAAAAAATAAAAACAACAAAAAACAGACTGAAATCTTGAAATGCTAAGGGACCTGCATTGACATGGCTTACAGACATTACTTTAGTTTTGCTATAAATCTTGGGAGCAGAAAAGCCCTGGTTAAAGCCTTTCATTTCAACTTTTGGACATGATGAAAAGATGTGGGGTAGAATATCAAGAAAATAAGTGGCCTTGTAGATTATTAATATACTTATCCAGAGTGTGTGTATTGATGTTAAGCTTGATAAAGTCCTTAGTGAGAAGATCAGAGTCTGTCCTGTTTCCACACTTTTAAGTATTTATTACTAATGAATGTGATAATGATATGGAAGTTAGGGTTATCAAATACACAAAGCTGAGACTGACAGGTGGTACTCTGCATACCAGAATCCATAGTTAAAATCCAGACACACTACAATAAAAGGTTAACTATAGCAAGATAAAATTTTATTTTTTTTAAAAATTATTAATTTATTTTAGAGAAAGAGAGAGAACACTTATGAGTAGAGGAGGGGCATAGGGAAAGGGAGAGAATCTCAAGCAAACTCCATGCTGAGCATGGTGCCTAATGTGGGGCTTGATACTACAACCCTGAGATCATGACCTGAGCTAAAACCAAGAGTTAGAGGTTTAACCAACTAAGGCACTCAAGCAGCCCAGCAAGATAAAATTTTAAATGCAGATAAAATTTTGCATTTATTTAAAAAAATACCAAGTACATTGAAAGAGAACTTTTTAACTATCTTCAAATATTTGCGTTATTATTATGTAGAAAAGAATTTTGATGTAGTTTGCATAGATCTCAAAGATAGAAATAGAGTGAACAAAAGGTGAAGGTAGTTTGTAGCAGAACATAAGAGGGCTTTTTGACAAAATAGGAACTAACAATTTTAGAAGCTTTGGGGGCTTGGTGTCCTGCTATATTATTCTACTTAATCCTTATAGGTCTGCTGGGAGGAAGGTATGATAAACCCATACTATAAGAATGAAATGGAAATTATGTAGGTTAAGCTTTTATAAAAAGTCTCACTTAGAACATGAAAGCAAGAAATAATTAACAAATTAATACATTTTTCATTACAGGAATCATTCAAATGTGTCAAGGGGACTATTGCCAAAATTTTCCAGAGATAAGTTTCTTAAATGGGCAACTGAAATAGATTAATTCAAATTTCCTAATTTTCTTCTAGTTGTTGGACTTCCTGATACTGTGACTAGGGATTACTTCCTCCTCAATCACATGATTATTGTGTGGGTTAAGATTTTAGTATAATATAATCTGTTCCCCAGCCAGAGCTGGATGCTCCCTGCTTCACTCAAGGCATAATTAGTTGATTGACCAAAGGATGGGTGGCCATTGGCTTTATACTGACAATGAATTCTATGAGATTTCTATACTAACATGTTATTCATTTAAACACATTATTCAAACTATAAAGTCTAAAAATCAGGAAATGCTAAAAGCCATGTTTTCTTTCTAGTTAGAGGAAGCCTCTAGAGCTAAAGCAGAGGGCATTAGAGATGAGAAAGGATGAGTCGACAACATTCAAGAATAGATTATATATTTGCAAGGCTGAGCTACATTTTGGCCATTGGTTCATTACAGACCCCCCTTTGCCTTGGTTTCAGCTAGTTTGAGTTGGATCTGTCACCATTAAAATGCAGAGTCCCCAGGCACTTTCTTCAGAGAATGCTAATATAAAAACCTGAAGATACAGAGATGTCATAACATATTTAAGGATTAAGTCTCTGCCTATAAAAATCAGAGTAGTAAAGTAATTCCTTTTAATAAATTAAAAGTAAAAAAAATAAAAATAAATTAAAAGTAATTTATTCTTTCATAAAATTATTGCTTCATAATGTAAAGCTTGATATTTATCCTACCCATAACTTTTCTTGAAAAAATGAGTTTTGTGTTCATGTTTAATTTTCACAATAAAGTTTAGATAGCATAGAGTTACAGGAAGCCCAAGTTACTAATAAGGTATATATGACTGACTCTGTGTGTATGGGTGTGTATGAAATCAGAATTCTAATTTAGTTCCTTGTACTACTCTATAAAATTAAACTTCTTATTAAAGAAATAACTTTGACTGAAAAGGTTTTTATTTTTATTTTTTTTTTTTGAAAAGGTTTTTAATTAGAACATTTAAAGCTGTATTTCCAACACTTTACAGTGGGGCCTCAACATTAACCTTGAAGTTAATGTATTTAATTAGTTATTTTATATATAGCTTATTAAAATTTAGGCTTTTAATATAGTCTCTACTCCATTTTACTCTCAGCATCTTATACCATATTCAGAATGGCGAATTAAATGATGATAAAATAGTTTGTAGTGTGTCTATAACCATTAACCTTTAGTAATGATTTCTAAACAGAGCATGTATCAGAGGGGTCAATTAATTGATAAGAAGGCACTCTGATGGTTTTTATTCAATAATCTTCTTATAACCATCACTCTTTAATATAGTTCTAGAGTAACATTTGGGATACACATATTATGCCAATATATTTATGCTTTCCTACCATCTTGTTTTCTAAACACAAATGTCATTGTATCGGTTTAGCTGTTGATGTTTTATATGCTTAGTAATAATGAGTTTTAAGTGGATATTACATTATACTATGAAATATAAAGACATTATCTTTTAAGTCTTAATAAAACATGATGATATGAATTCACTCATATGTGGAATTTAAGAAACAAAACAGATAAGCATTGGGGAAGGAAAGCAAAAATAAAATAAGCTTAAAACAGAGAGGGAATCAAAGCATAAGAGACTCTTAACTCTGGAAACAAACTGAGCATTGCTCAAGGGGAGGTTGGTGGGGGAATGGGGTAACTGGGTGATTGGCATTAAGGAAGGTACTTGATATAATGAGCACTGGGTATTATATACAGCTGATGAATCACTCAGTTCTATCCCTGAAACTAATAATATACTATATGTTAACTAAATTGTATTAAAAAAATTAAAAAATAAATAATCTTTGAGAGGTTTATTGATGATAAACCAGGACTTCTAGAATAAGTAGTAATGGTATCAATTTTTTTCTTCCTTATCTAGTTATAGTATGAAAATTATAGAAGGTATTTATGTAATCCCACTCTGATTATGACACCAAAAATATGTGTTTTGATAGTGATTAATTCCATGGTTTGCTCTTTGGACATCACCATTTGACATTGCAATCAATAGCACCGCAATCCTTATGAATCACTCTAAGCTTTCATCAGCTGATCCTGTAACAGGGAAACATTTGTTTCGCAATAATATTGCCAAAATATGTTTGAGTTACTTAATAGTAAATGTATTAATTTATATCACCTCTGATAAATGTATATGAGAGGAGATTAAAATGAAAACAAAGATAATATGTTGTGAAAATTTTAAAGACATAGCACAAAGATTTTCCTTCATGTCAAGAGAAGGTAGGGAAATTAATCTTGTGGTTTTCTTTCATATACATGAAAAATGTGAAATTACTATCTAAAAGCAAAAATTTAAATGCATTTTTTATTATTCCTTACTTTTGATAAAGTTATTTGCAACATCATTTTGAGAAATGAACCAAACTGATAATCATAGATGTCTGAAATCTTTCTAAATGGGAGTATATATATATATATGTATATATATGTATATACATATATATATATACAAAATTATACATTACAGATTACTATTTTAAAAGGCTTTCTGTAAACATGTTAATAATCAGCAACACTTGGATTTCTTTTAGTGGTATAGCAACTCTTTCATGGTAGTTATGCCGTTTCTTAGTTCTTTAGTTTTTGATAGCACTGGGGCCATGAGGATGAGAACTGACATGTTATTAAGCCAAATAAAACCTAAATTAATATGACTTTCTCTCTTTAGGATAAGAATCTTAAGTAGAGTGATATTTAATTTTAAAGAACTTGAAAATGAGTACTTCTGTTTATAAATCTCAGAATTCTGTACTTTTGGAGATTTGATTGTATTAAGTTTCCTTATTATTCTGTGAACTATCCAATGACATTGAATATAGTATTTGCATCTCTGTTTTTTCTTCTTACCTATCTATTCCTAAGTAAATGTGAACCTATTCCTATGACTTTTAAATGATTTTTAATTGATAAGAAAAATTTGAAGAGTGTATTTCAAGTATTGAAATAACTAATTTAGTGGTGTTTTAATTGTGGACTTGCTATAAACTGATTGTCTTCTTCCAAAATCTGTATGGGGAAATATAATACCTAATGTGATAGTATTTGGTCATTAGGTCATATGGGTGATTAGGTCATATGGCTGGGGTCCTCATGAATGGAATTAGTGCTTTTATAAAAGAGAAACCAGAGAACTCTCAGCTCCTTGTCATGGCAGTCTACAGCTTAGAAGAGGGCTCTCACCAGAACCTGACCATGCCAGCACCCTGATCATGAATTTCTAGCCCCTATAATTGTGAGAATTAAATTCTGTTGTGGGTAAATCCCTTAGTTTATGGTGTTCTACTATATAGATCTGAACTTATGAGGACAAAGTTCCACATATTTCTTGATATTTTAATAATGTATAGACCAATGTGTGAATGATTTTATAATTAGATTTCCTTTCAATATTTAAAAATATATATAGTATTTTTCACAGGACTAGAACAAACAGTTCTAACATTTGTATAGAACCACAAAAGACCCCAAATAGCCAAAGAAATCTTGAAAGAGAAAAGGAAAGCTGGAAGCATCACAATTCCAGACTTCAAGTTATATTACAAAATTATAAAAATCAAAACAGCATGATACTGTCACAAAAATAGACACATAGATCAATGGAACAGAATAGAAAATCCAGAAATAAAGCCACAATTATATGGTCAATTAATCTTCCAGAAAGCAGGAAGGAATATGAAACTAGAACACTTTCTTACCCCAAACACAAACATAAATTCAAAATGGATTAAAGATCTAAATGTGAGGATGGAAACCATTAAAAAAAACCTAGAAAAGAGCATAAACAATAACTTTTCTGACATTGGCTGTAGCAACTTTTATCTAGATAGATCCCTTGAGGTAAGGAAGACAAAAGCAAAAATAAACTATTGAGACTACATCAAAATTAAAAAAAAAGCAAACTTCTGCACAGTTAAGGAAACAATCAACAAAACTAAGAGGCAACCTACAGAATGGCAGAAGGCAATTGCAGATGATATGTCCAATAAAAGATTAGTATTCAAAATAGAAAAAGAATTTCTAAACCTCAACACCAAAAAACCAAACAATGCAATTAAAATTGGGCAGAAGACATGAACAGACATTTCTCTGAAGAAGACATTCAGATGGCAAATAGACACATGAGAAGTTATTCATCATCACTTATCAGGGAAATGCAAATTGAAAGTATGATGATGAAGTGTCACATCACACCTGTTTGAGTGACTATAATGAACTACACAAGAAATAAGTATTGGCAAGGATGTGGAGAAAGGGAAATCCTCTTGCACTGTTGGTGGGAATGAAAACTGGTGCAACCACTGTGGAAAACAGTATGGAGTTCCCTCAAAATTTAAAAATACAACTACCCTATGATCCAGCAATTGCACTACTAGGTATTTACCCAAAGAATACAAAAACACTAATTCAGAGGGATACATGCATCCCTGTGTTTATAGCAACATTATTTTTTAATAGCCAAGATATAGAAGCAACCAAAGTGTCCATCAGTTGATGAATGGATAAAGAAGATGGGGTATATATACATATACATATATGTGTACATATATGTTTACGTATATGTATATATGTGTGTGTATTTACATATGCATAAGTTTATTTTTATTTTTTTAAAGACTTTATTTATTTATTCATATGAGAGAGAGAGAGAGAGAGAGAGGCAGAGACACAGGCAGAGGGAGAAGGAGGCTCCACGTAGGGAGCCCAATGCGGGACTTGATCCCAGGACTCCAGGACCATGCCCTGGCCAAAGGTAGGCGCTAAACCACTGAGCCATCCAGGGATCCCCATATATGCCTAAGTTTATATATAAATATATCTGTATATGTATAAATATATATACAAATATCTATATATATAGAGAGAGAGAGGAAGAGGGAGGGAGAGAGAGAAGATGTGGTATACACACACACACACAATGGAATATTATTCAACCATAAAAAAGAATAAAATCTTGCCATTTGCAATGACATTAATGGAACTAGTGAAATGAAATAAGTCAGAGGAAGACAATTACCATATCACTTCACTCATACGTGGAATTTAAGAAACAAAAGAAACAAGCAAAGGGAAAATAGAGAAAGCAAGAAATAGACTACTAACTATAGACAACAAACTGATGGCTACCAGAGGAGGGGTGGGTGGGGTGATGGGTTGCATAGGTGATGGGGATTAAGGAGTATACTTGTCCTGATGAGCAGTGGGTGATGTATAGAATTGCTGAATCATTGTATCATACATCTGAAACTAATACAACACTAAATTAACTAATTGGGATTAAAAACAAAAATATGTTTAAAATGCAATGAATTTTCAGAAATCTTTATGAGAATTTTATGGTGGTATGGAAGATGAAGTTACAGCATGGAGGTTATTTCTGTGGTACCTCTTTACCTAGGGACTTGGAAAAATATTTTATCTTTAATTATAATAACATTATCTGTTTTTGAAAATCTCAAAATGGAGAAGATGTATATTTATTTTTTAATTTTAATTTTAGTTTATTTCTTTTCACTAGTTATATCAAAGTATAATAGGCATACAACACTGTATTGCTTTTAGGTACATAACATGATGATTTTATAAAAGTGTATATATATGTACATATATTGTACATATTGAAATGATGATCACAATAAGTTTAGTTAACATTCCATCACCTCACATAGTTAAATTTTTTTTGTGATGGAAACTTTTAAGATTTACTCTCCTAGTAACTTTCAAATATAAAATATGATACTGTCCACCACAGTCACCATGTTGTGCATTACATTCTCAGGACTTCTCTTAAAACCAGAAGTTTGTACCTTTTGACCATCTTCACACATTTCTCCTATTCCCCCACTTTACAAATCTGGCAAATCTGATTGTAGTTTTTATGAGTTTTGTTTTTGTTTTTAGATTTCATATAAAAGTGACATCATATAGACATTTTGTCTTTCTCTGACTTATATCACTTAGCATAATGCTCTCAAGTTTCATCCATTTTGTCACAAATGACAGGATTTCCTTCTCTTCCCTAGCTGTTAATTTTAGCCATTCTGACAGGTGTGAGGTGATATCTCATTGTGGTTTTGATTTGTGTTTCCCTGATGATGAGTGATGTTAAGCATCTTTTCATGTGTCTGTTAGCCAGCCATATATATGTCTTTGGAAAATGTCTGCTTCTGTCTTCTGCCCATTTATTAACTGGATTATTTATTTTTGGGGTGTTGACTTTGATAAATTATTTATATATTTTGTATAGTGACTCTTTATCAGATAGGTTATTTGCAAATATCTTCGGAGAATTGCTGGAGGGGGTTTGGGTGGGGAGGTGGGTTAAATGAGTGATGGGTATTAAGGAGGCCACTCATTGTAATGAGCACTGAGTGTTATATATATATGATGAATCACTAAATTCTAAACCTGAAACTAAAAAATAATGATACTAAAATAACAAAACCCTTGTTTGATAAATCTTCAGTTATTAAAAAGACAATATTTTTTGAAAAAGATTTTCTTCTCTTTATGAATGAATAACATTCGTTCACGTTTTCTTTATCCATTCACCTGCCAATGGACATTTAAGTTGCTTCCATTTCTTGGCTATTGCATATAATACTGCAATGAATATGGGCATGCAAATAGCTTTGGGGATAATTATTTTGTATCCTTTAGATATATGTCAAGAACTGGGATTGCTGGATTATATGGTATTTCTATTTTTAATTTTTAATGGGACAGCTATACTGTTTTCATAACGGCTGTACCAATTACATGCCCAGCAATAGTATACAAAATTTCCTGTTCTCCACATCCTCTTTAGCATTTGTTATCACTTGCCTTTTTTGATAATAGCCATTCAAATAAATGTGAGGTGATATCTCATTGTGATTTTGACTTGCATTTCCCCTAATAATTAGTGATACTGACACTTTTTCATGTACTTGTTGGCCATCTGTATGTCTTCTTTGGAAAAATATCTGTATAGGTCCTTTACCCATTTTTATTTGGATGATTACATATTTTTGGATATTATATATATTTATATATTATATATTTTGGATATTAACCCCTTATCACATGTGTGGTTCACAAATATTTTCTCCTTATTCCACAGGTTGCCTCTTCATTTTGTTGATCATTTCCTTTGCCATGTAATAGCTTTCTAGTTTGATATAGTCTCACTTATTTATTTCTTATTTTGTTGCTTGTGCTTTGGATATCATATCCAAAAAATCGTTGCCAAGATCCATGTTAAAAAGTTTTTTCCTTATGTTTTCTTCCAGGATTTAGTTGTTTCTAGTCCTACATTTTAGTCTTTAATCCATTTTGAATTAATTTTTGTGAGTAATACAAGATAGGTATCCAGTTTCATTTTTTTGCATGTGATTGTCCAATCTTCACAGCACTATTTATTGAAAAAACTATCTTTTCTCTATTGGGTATTCTTAGCTTGCTTATTAAATGTTTGTTGACCATATTACATGGATTTTATTTCTGGCTTTCTGTTCTGTTGGTCTGTGTTCTGTTTCTATGCATCATGTTCTATGCATCATACTATTTTGAATACTAACTTTGTAATATACTTGAAATCAGGATGTGTGATGCCTCCAACTTTGTTCTTTTTTTTCAAAATTTCTTTAGCTATTTGAGATCTTTTGTGGTTCTGTAAAAATTTTAGAATTTTTTTTCTGTAAAATATCTCATTGGAATCTTAATAGGGATTGAAATAAATCTACAGATGGCTTAATGAGTATGGGCATTTTAACAATATTAATTCTTCAAGCTTATGAACACAGGAAGTTTTTCCATTTACTTTTGTCTTCTCCAATTTCTTTCATCAGTGTCTTACAGTTTTCATTATAGAGATCTCTTGCCTCTTTGGTTAAATCTATTTCTAAATATTATTTTCTATGCTATTATAAAAAGGATTTTTTTACATTTTTCTGATAGTTCATGGTTAGTATATAGAAACCTTATTGTTTTTTGTATGTTGATTCTATGTCCTGAAACTTCATTGAACCTGTTAATTAGATCAAATAATTTTTTGGTGGAGTCTTTAGGAGTTCCTATATGCAAATTCATGTCATCAACAAATAGAGATACTTTTTTCCTTTCCAATTTTGTTTTTCTTGCCTGATGCTCTGGCTAGGAGTTACAATGCTGTGCTGAATAGATGTGATGTGAATAGGAATTATTGTCTGAGGAAAAGGTTTAAACCTTTAATGATTGAGTGTGATGTTAACTATGGGCTTGTCATGAATGGCCTTTATTATGTTGAGGTACATTCCTTCTATACCTAATTTGATGAGGCTTTATCATAGATTGATGTTTAATTTTATCAAATACTTTTTTCATCTATTAAGATGATCATATGATTTTTATCTCTTATTTTATTAATGTGACATATCACATTTATTGATTTGGGTATGTAGGACCATCTTTGCATCCCAAAGATGAATTCTCCTTGATTATAGTATATAATCCTTTTATTATGCTACTGAATTAGGTTTGCTAGTTACTTGTTGAGAATTTTTGTTTCTATATCCATCAAGGATATTGACCTGTAGTTTTGTTTACTTTCAATGTCCTTATCTGGATTTAATTTCAAAGTAATTTAGGCCTCATAAAATGAGCTTGAGAGTGTTTCCTCTTCAAGTTTTGGAAGAATTTGTGAAGGATTGACATTAGTTCTTCTTTAAATGTTTAGTAAAATCTATCAGTGAGGCCATCTGGTCTTGGGTTTTTCTTTTCTGGGAGGTTTTTGAATATTGATTCAGTCCCTTTACGTGGCATTTGTCATTCAGATATTCCATTTCTTCCTGATTCAGTTTTGCTAGGTTGTATGTTTCTAGGAATTTATCTATTTCTTGTAGGTTGTCCTAGAAGAAACCTAGGTTTCTAGGTTGTCTAGGTTGACCAGTATGTCTACATGCACTCTTAGGAAATAACATGTTGAAGATTTCCACTGTAGTAATTTTTAAACATTAAATGATATTTAATATACTACTCTCCATCAGGAAGGGGCTAGTTAAATTATGGATCATCATAAAGTAAAATTTATGTACCCGTATAAAAGTATAAAGAATGTGTATATTAATATGCATGCACTATGCATATACCTTTTTATATGACGATGCAGAAGAGTGTTATGGTATGTTATTTTTTATGTAATAGAGTATTAGGTCATATATCCTTTGTCACTTGTGTAAATATAGGTAACATCAAGAAAATAAAGTCTTGGGGATCTCTGGGTGGCGCAGCGGTTTGGCGCCTGCCTTTGGCCCAGGGCGCGATCCTGGAGACCCGGGATCGAATCCCACGTCAGGCTCCTGGTGCATGGAGCCTGCTTCTTCTCCCTCTGCCTATGTCTCTGCCTCTCTCCCTCTCTCTCTGTATGACTATCATAAATCAATAAAAAAAAAAAAAAGTCTTAAAATAGTAATAATCTTTATTTTTGTGTATATGTAGGTTAGATGGAGGTGGAAATGAGATAGATTTTCCATTGTAAAAATATAATGATAATTATGCATAAATATATATTATGTTTAATATCTTTAAATACCATATGTGCAAATGAGTCTATACATGTATATATGTGTATAAGTGCAAATGTAGGCACATATATGCTCATATATATAGTGATACATACATACATACACCCTATGTCACCACATATATGTAATGCTTCCATATACAAACTCCTGAAAATTAAAATTTAATAATTTGCCTGGGTTATATGAAAGTAAGTCATTCACTCTGTTTAAATAATTTTCTCTACACAAAAGTAATATCTATGTAGCCAGCATTCTTTGACTGGATGGTTAAAATGTAGCTTTGTTTTCTACATTTTACTTATCTGATGCCAGTGTTTTGACACTGGTTCTTGACAGTGAAAAGATTGCCCTGGGCTGGAGCCCTAGATATGTGTATAAGACAGAGTATTATGGATTCATTCCAGGAGCACTAGGGAAAAAAATCCATTGGCACGATAGAAAGCGTAGACTGGTACATCTATATTTGCACGTTGTGACTCGCCCCAGATTTTTCCTAGTGTTCAGTATGTTTTTTGCATAGTTCATCAGCCATTAAGAAATATATTTGAGCTGGGCTTTTAATAAAGGCTTGTTGAAACAAGGGCATACAGCCTTTTATAAGAATTTATTTCTACAATAAATTGTAATCCTTTCTATCATAAGAACCCACACTCTCTATTTTTGCTTCAAAAAAGAAAATTATATATATTCATTATATGTGAAATTTGTGAAAGATGCCCCAAATAATGATGCTCTATAATGAGCCACATGATGCATTGACACTGAGAGAATAGCAATGCCAAGTTCTCATAGAAATGTCCCTTGAGCAATATACAATACTTGATAGCATGCTCAGCACATTATATAATTTTTTTCTTTTATGACATACTTGATATAAAGAAAATTTTCTATTATAGTAGGTGCTTTTCAGTGATTGCTGTCATAACAATAATACCTAATATAATGGACTATTTTATAATCCACAAAACACTTTCGTTCATATTATCTCATTTGTTCGTTGTAGAGGTTAATAGCATTTTAAAGAAGACAAAACTAAGTTAAGGAAAGTCTGTTTCTTGTTCAAAGCCAAATACCTAGTGAATATAGATGTAGAAACAAACTAGATTTTGTGGCATCTTATTTTGTACTCTCTCTACTATGTTTTCTTAGATCCCAAAAAAAGGTGCGTTCCAAAATATCCTAAATTTCTTATGAAGGTACTAGATCACTCACAGGGGTGACATACACTGATGTAACCACTGATGTAAGGAAATTTTTGAAATCTATTATTCTTGGGAATGAGAATATTAATATTTTATTATTATTATTATTATTTCTTAAAGAATCTCCATTCTTACCCTACTTAGCCTGTGACTGTAAGTACCTTAAAATAATTTAAAGGATCCTGAACCTATACTGTCACAGAGTCAGCTGTTAAAACTATATATCCTGGGTGGCCCCGGTGGCGCAGCAGTTTAGCGCCGCCTGCAGCCCAGGGTGTGGTCCTGGAGACCCTGGATCGAGTCCTGCGTCCCTGCATGGCATCTACTTCTCCCTCTGCCTGTGTCTCTGCCTTTCTCTCTCTCTCTGTGTGTCTCTATGAATAAATAAATACAATCTTTAAAAAAAATAAAAAATAAAACTATATATCCCTTAAGAATTCTGGATATCCTTCCCATTGTCCATTTTAGTTGTAGCCCAAGGAATATTGAAAAGGAAATACCTTCCAGAAAGCAGAGCCAGAGCCTGCCTCAGGACAAGAGTTTATGTTATGCTTACACAGATGTATTTGGTAAAACCATGCACTAGTAATTTATTTGTATGTCTTCTAAATGGGAATTTTTATTGCAGATACATTATTCTATCCCCACCTTTGTACACTCATTATTATTGAGGACAGAGGACTCATCTACTAACTTCAGGTTAGTGGACCATGAGGTATCATCTACCATCTTGGTACAGACATATACACTGGAAGTAAACATCCTGGGCTTTGGGCTGTTTGTACCTGGATGAAATTTGGAATCTGTCCCTTATGAAGAGATTGAATCTTTCAGTATATGGGAATCACTATACCCCTTAATAGCTAGCTTGCCAAAAGGATGGACTCTAAAAAGATTGAAGCTACTGACATAGAAATAGAAACCTAAATTATTGGGGTATGAAGTATCCTCAAACACACACACACACACACACGCACACACACACATTTTTCCCGGACTCCTTTGCAAATAATTTTAGTATTGTGACCATGATCTAATCAAGGAGATTTAAGGAAAAATTAGTAGTAGAAGCTCCTAGAAAGTCACCTTTTACCTTCCTTCACTTATAACCTTTGGAATTTGAACATGATGCTCCTCTGACTGACAAGTCAATAAGTAGCAATAAGTTGCCTTTCTCAAACCCTTGTAAAAGGTGACTAGAAATAGCAATGACATCAGCAAGATATGCTTGTCCAGAGGTAACAGGGCTGCTATGTCAGCTCTGTTATCAAAGATGTCCAGTCTTTCCCAACCTCCTGCCACTTTTAGTACCTGACATCTATGTAAAGTAGCTTCACTGCCTAAAAAGACATCTGATAGAAGATATTCTATCTGTGGGGGAAAAAAAACTGATATAAAAGGGAACTTTTTTTTTAATCACAAAATTTTGGAAATTAAAAAAAAAAGACATAAGAAGGCTAGAAGATAAATGGTGATAAACATCTTGCAGAAAATAGAACTAACACGTAAATAAATGGAAAACAAAAAATAACAGATATTGATTCAGTAAAGCATATATCCAAGTAACAGAAGTTTCTGAAAGTCATACTGAAATGCTTTTGGGACATTATTAAAGAAAAATGTATGAGGAAATTCATTAAAATTGAAAACCATTAGTTTTCAGATTCTAAGTACAACTTATTCCCTAGTCCAAGGAATTAAAATAAATAATCCCTCCAAAAATATCTATAGGGAAGTCTATACTTATGAAATTTCAAAAATTTGGTGATTAAGCAATCATATGAAAGAGAGTGAGAGCAAGTGAGAGATAAAGAGAGATTAAGGGAGAAATTGAGAGAGAAAGGAGGGGCGATTTCAACATAAACCTATCCTCAGCCTTTTTTAAAAAATCTTTTGTGATGTAAAAAAAATTATAGTTATGCAAAGTCTCAAAAATATTAAATCTTTTACCGAATTGTCTATAGTTATTTCAACCTTGTTCCTCTCACTTGCACACTCTCCTGTGCCTCTCAAAGGATGAAATTGCGATCTATATCTACCCAACTCTCTTGCCAACAGAAATCTGTGTTAATGCTACCAATGAGAGGCTATTACACAGCTTTTGGAAAGAGAGAATGATGGTACAGATACAAGGACAGAGAACATGAGGTTTTCAGTGGATTCTGTGGGAATTGCACCCAAATCCTGCAGGCAACAAACCCCTGCATTGCAGATCTGAAAACCAAGAGCAGTTTTTATTTTGAACTCTAGTTTCTCCAGGCTTCAAAATCTAGATTGCTTTCAGTTTCCTGGTGGAGCTCTAAAATGCCTCCTGTGCATAGGCATAGGCAGATTAAAGGAAGAGAAAAGAAGGAGGAAGGAAGGAAGGAAGGAAGAAAGGAAGGAAGGAAGGAAGGAAGGAAGGAGATTGGAGAGAGAGAGGAGAGAGAGCATGAGGGCATAAGCTGGTCGTCGGGGAAGGGAGAAACCAAAGAGGGGAAAAAAGCAACTGGAAAAAAGCAAGTTACTAGGTGGTGTCTAATTTGTGTTAAAATCAACAGGTAAAGTTCAAAATCTCTATATGTACACATGTAGGTGTCGCAGAGTGCACACTTAATAGTCAATATTGACTCAGCCAAGGGGATGGGATTGAAATGGGATAAAGATAGTAAGGAATGGGATGAAAATGATAAAGAAAATAAGTTTTTCTTTATGCATGTTTGTACTACTTACTTTATTGCAGAGATCATGAATTGTTCTTTTAATTACATACTGCAAAATTCAAAGGTGGTTTTGAGAACCTTTCCCCTTGATCCCTAAAAGGATGATATAACTCTTGCCTATTTAGGTCTTTCATCTTCAATTCACTCCATAGTTCTTCCTGATTTCAGAATTGGACAGAGTAAAGCATAGAGTTAACTAGCACGATAGCAATGTTTCTGATGGCCTTTATATAAAAGACTGATAAACTCTGGATTAAAATAATATTTATGTGTATCTATTTGGGAGGAAGTTGGTGGTGGAAGCAGTGGGAGGCAGTTTAAGTTATATAATGTTCTTAAATTAAGCTATCTAATGCAACGACTCTACTTGGGAGGCTTTAAATAGGGTTTACATCAGTTTCCAAACAACGGCATCAAGAAAACACTGCAAGGTTTTCTTTGCTGCACACCTGCAATGTCACGTGGAAACGGAAACAAAGACAACGGAGTTCACTGTCTCCTTGCTGTATGTTGAAAAATGTTTCCATGGCATATACTTCCCTGCTATGCAGATCAGCTTGTACATTTTTAGGTATTTGAAATGTTACACACAAATAGGAAATGTTAGTTGCTCTGATAAGGTTTAATCAAATTATTTCCTCAGAGGTGTCTTTTTTTTTTATTATTGTGAATGAACATGTTGACACAAGGTGTGATAGGAGCAGGAGTAGTTGTGTCTCTGCCTGTGCTGGCAGCCCATTATGTTCACATCATGTTTTTGAATTTCATTTACAGATAAGCACTGTGAGTAATTGTAACATGAAGTGGTAATCTACTGCTGCTATATGAAAATAGGGAAACCTAAATTAAAAACATCATTCAACTGAAATTTTAGACTGCATGGTTGAAGGCTGGGCTTCCAAATAGACAAAGAATACCCACTTGAAAAAATTGTTGTGTTCAAGTCATGTGAAATTTTGTCTTAAATAAATAGAAGCATTTCTACCAATAATAGTTGATTAACATATCATTGCAGATACTATAGATATTTTTACGTTTTGGTACAAAAGATTTCATTATCCAATTAGCAGATGGGTTATGTTTCTAATTTACATTATGCATTAGAATGTTATATTTGGGGTGATATTTGGCTAAAAACGAAGTGTAATGTATTTTGATACTCTTCCTGGTTACATGGCATAGATGAAAAGAAATCATAGTAAATTTAATTGAATGTAAGCAGTTTCGTAAATGAGTTTTAAATGTTAGCATTAAGTAAGTAGTTTTTTTTTTTCTAAAGGGATTTTATGACTTAGCTAATCTAGTTTAGTGATTCCCAAACCAAATCTATCCTGATACACTTTTAGAAAATTTCCTGTCCTCGCTGTAATTTAATTAAAGTGATTCTCTGCATTTGGGCCAGGATACCTGATTTTATATATATATATATATATATATATATATATATATATATATATATCAGGTGACTGATGACCCTCTTTCTTTTCACATTTCGGATAGAATCCAATTCCTCTTGTGCATAGATGAAAAATTGGAAATCTGGTGAGTTAAGACAAATGTTCAACAGATCAGAGCCTTGTTTAATAGTATGCTACATTGTACACTACCTTAGTCTCTGTGTTCCTGTTGCAAAGAGTACTCACATATTTTGAGGGGTTATCCTTTGAAAAAATAAAAATTAACTTCTAGATGACAGGATATTGGCCTGAAGAGATAACCCATTTTTTTTTTTTTTTTTTTACTTCAGCAACCATGAGAATCAGAGAAAAGAAGGCCTCATAGTATGTGATTCATCCTTTCCCTAATGTTGCCCATATTGCCTCGGTATAAGAAGGCAGATGAAAATCAATAAAAATAAATGAGTTTAAATCTCTCTGAGATTTCTTTCTAGAATTTTTGTTTACTATTGCAGGAAGCTTCTAACATTTCTACCCATTTTTTAACCTTCTCGATCTGGTGTTGATTTGTGCAGTTTCTTCTGAGAAGGAGTTTAAAAGCACATCACATGGAGATTGCATATTCTGTTAATATTCTAAATATTAACATCTACACTGGTAGAATTATCTTCTGAGTTTATCATAAATTATATGCAGTACATGGAAATTTGTCAGAGAACGTGTGAAACAATCACACAACAAATGAGGAAATTTGTGTAGCTTGATTGGACATTGAGATATGAACTTGGGTACTTCAATTAACCTCTATCTCTCTGTCTTCTCATAATTAAAATGGAATGGTATGTAACTCAGAGGGTTGTTGTGGAGAGTGACAGGTATGGAGTTGAAGTGCTCAGAAGGCCTTCATGAAAACTGATTGTAAGCAAATGCAAAGTTGACTATTGTCTCAGGGTACCACCTTCCGCATCCATCCTAGCACTTGCACAGAAGCCATCCTTCTCCTGGGATGCTTCCAGCCACTGCCTGACCAGGCCGGGGTTCTGGTGCCACCCACTTCTATAGGAGTTGGGCCTTCACTCACTGTCAGCTTTGATTCAGGGACTGCCACTGACTTGGCAAATCTTTCCTAGAACCATTCTGCGGTGTGAGACTCTTCCTGGAATCATCTTTCCTTCTCCCCCTCCTTTCTCCAGATGTCTTGCCTGCTTTGAAGTCTGAAGCTTCTTTTATACTTTTATCTCCTCACCTTTATCCAACATGGGTATTACTCCTCATAAATGTCTTTCATATCTCATCCTACCACAGTGCCTTCTTCTTGGAGGACCCCAAATAAGACATGGAGATAAATAATTTAACATCAATAAAAATATTTAGACTATTGCCTACACATAATAAACACTATATAAAGTATTATCATATAAAAATAAATAGGGTGAAGTGGGGAGGGGTCATAAGGTACAAATTTCTGCTTATAAGCTAAATAAGTCCTGGGGATGTAATGTACAGTATGATGATGATGGTTAATAATAACGAATTGCTCATTTGAAAGCTGCTAAGAGAGTAGGTCTTAAAAATTCTCATCAAAAGAAAAAAAATTGTAACTATGTGAGATTAGGGATGTTAATTAAACTTACTGTGGTGATCATTTCTGAATATATACAAATATTGAATCACTATGTCATACAACTGAAACTACCAATGCTTTCTGTCAATTATGTCTCTATTAAAAAAGAAAGAAAGATTTTTAATTAATTCTATGTATACAAAAAATAACAGAGATACAAGAATTATTATTCTCAAACATGACAAAAAATGTCATTATTGGTCATTTTGCTAGCAGTAGTATTATTTTGGCAGTTGTTCCAAGCTCTTGGCATGAAGAGTAAATTGTGAACTTATATATAGAAACAGGAAATTATGTTACAGGTACTTTAATTTCCCTTCAAACCCTTTACCTAGTGTTGAGGAAAAACAACCTAAAGAGCAAACGCAACATTATAATCTCATAGCTTTCTAAGTACTATATATAGTGGCTCAAGTTTATTTAGCTTGGTAGAGCATTAATTGAAAATTTAGCAGCCTAGGCTGAATTAACACTATGATCTGTGTGTGGGTGTGCAAAAATAGTAAGACAAAAGCCTCTGGTTGCTTTGAAGAATTTTCTTTCATTTTGGGTGGGGAAAGGAGAGAATGATTCATAAAGTTTAGTAGTTATGTTTACAGAAGACTAAGTGATAATTAAAACATACAACTAAAAAAAAAAAAAACATACAACTGCTTGTAGGCAAAATAACTCAAATACAAATATTCATTAATGATAATGTACTTATTAAAGATAATTTGTCTATATGAATATTTAATATTACAAACTACCTCAAAATTATTTTTAGCAGCTTATCTAATTCTTATTAACTTATCAAAATTTGGTCTACAAATTCTATAAAACATTTATTGAATTTTCTTACATAAAACTTGCATAAGAAAGAAAGAAGTTTCTAATTCACCCCAGAGCACTTCCTTTTACTTTTTTAGAATTTGATTAGTGAGCAAAGACACTTAATTCTTTGAACTAAAGTAAAACGAAAAACCTGGGTTTGAGTATGGCACTGCTGCTTAATAAAATTTGCTATCCATGACTTTTCCAAGCCTAAGCTCATCTATTAGATAATATTCCATGTTTTATATTAGTAATTATGGATATTTTTATTTATGTTTTATATTTCCTGGAAGTACCTGTGTGAATTTTCCTCTATGTGCATTATTTTCCATTTGTTCCCCACTCCTCTCTGCCACCTATTATGAAATTGGTGGTTAATCCATCTAAAGCTGCTTCCAGACTAAAACTCACTGGGCTTAGAGTAATTAATCTTGTGTTGGTTTTTAGCCTCATTACTCAAACTGATGGGACCTTCAGCAGAGTGGCAAACAGGGAATTGTACCGAGCAGCAAGAAAAAGGATTTGGGACAATTTCTTGTTTCACAGGTCTTTATAGTCTCATCAGTGCTCATTCCTCTCGGAGTCCTTCCAGGCCCTCAGGTAGTATGGACCCGATCAGATGTCTCCAGATGACCACAGCTGCAATCTCCTGTCCATTCAGCATCCAGTGGGAACCACCAACAACTAGGAAGTCAATGAAACTAGTGTGCTTCTACTAATTATACCAACACGCAGACACTCTGCTGATCTCCTAAAAGGAACTCATTCATACAGAATATTCAGCAAAGGAGAAAAACGAAAAAGGAAAAACAAATAACTATGGGAGGAATCAATGTTGAGAAAGAGGAAAACTTCCCTTTGCTCACTTCCACTTCAAGTATCTGAGGAGCTCACACCAGCACAATCACATTACTTCCAGTTAGGGCTGCAGATTTCCAGATTTCTACAATGCACTCCCTTACTTTTGATCTCATACTGATAAGAATAATTTCATAAGCATCAGTGACTCAATTTGTTCAGAACTACTCATATGATTATGATTTTCATAAGGGAAAATGGAATAAGAGAATACAAATTTTGAGGTGTCATTTGTGTTTTATAGATGGAAAAGTTGGGGCTAATTACAGTGATGTAAGTTGTCCAAATTCATGCATTTAAGTAGCAGAGTTTTAAGTCCAAATATCTCTCTATTTTGTCACTTGTCAAATATTTTTTAATAATTTACCCCAACTAGGGATCCCTGGGTGGCGCAGCGGTTTGGCGCCTGCCTTTGGCCCAGGGCGCGATCCTGGAGACCCGGAATCGAATCCCACGTCGGGCTCCCGGTGCATGGAGCCTGCTTCTCCCTCTGCCTGTGTCTCTGCCTCTCTCTCTCTCTCTCTCTCTCTCTGTGACTATCATAAATAAATAAAAAATTAAAAAAAAAGAAAAAAAATAATTTACCCCAATTAGTTCAGGGAAGAAAATGCTTATTTCAGAGCTCTATAAATTCAATCTGAAGGTAAATAGTCTCTCAACTCTGTCTTCTGAAATCTCCGATATTACCATCCCTAACATCCCTCTTTAAATTTCTATTTTTGTTTTTTGTTTTCTATTTTAGAAGAGAGAAATAAACATACAGTGTTTTCCTTATCTTCCTACCACCAGAACTTCCAACCATGGACCTTTGTTTTCATACTCTTTTAGGTTCTCACCTATTTTAGTGAAAAATATCACTGATTCTATTAAATGCCATTCTTGCTTTCTCATGAATTTTACTCCTGATGTGACCATCTGTATTGCTGTCATCAAATGTCTTGCTTTTTTCTGGAACTTGCATTCCAGGTTAAAAAGATGCTCTGGTATCTCCCATCTTATAAAACAAACAAAACAATTAACCAACAAGCCAAAAAGTAAACATAAGCTCAAACATTGCATAATTGATTCATCTCTCTGTAATGCAGTTTCTATGTTCTTTTCAGAACAAAACTTCATATATATATATTTTTTTCAGTGTATCATCTTCATTTACATAGTTCCCATCCACTACATATGGGCTCTGTTCCTCCAAAGACTGCCCTTGGCGAGGTCACCAATGGAGTTCACATTGATTAACCCATACAACAAAATACTACTTAATTAAAAGTAAAAAAGTATTGGTATATGCAACAACATTATTAAACCTCAAAATAATAGCGATGAGTGAAAAAGCTACATTAAAAAAAAGAGTATATATTCTATGAGTATATATTCTATGATTCCATTTATATAAAATTCTAGAAATGCAAACTACTCCATAGTCACAGAAAGCAGATCAATTACTGGGTGGTCTGGAGTGGGTGAGATTGATTACAACTGTACACAAAGAAACATCTCAGGTTGATTGAAATGTTCATTTTCCTGATAGTGGTGAGAGTTTCTTGGCTGTATTCATGTATCTAAACACATCAAATTATGCACCTTAAGTATGTGTAGTGTACATCATTTGCATCTCAATAAAACTATAAAAAACTAATGCAGATTTTGTGTTCTGTCCCATGTTAAGCCTATTTCCAATATATAAAATTTTAAATTATGTAGTTAAATTATTTACTTGTACTTGAAACAAATAGTATATTCTTTGTGTTAAGTTGGGAAAGAAAATTGTATTCTCCTTATGCCTCTGTATTTATTAGAAATGCATTTCATGTCCAAGGAACTAAAAATTCAGGCAGCACAAAAATGAATAAAATGAAGAATATCTTATATTGTCACCTCTTTCCTATCCCTACTGCTCACAAGTAAACAGTTTTTAGAATTTCTCTTTTTAATAATTGGGATGGATTGTCTCATTATTTTTAATAACATATTATTCTATATTCCCTGTTATAAATTATATGATTATATTATAATTATATAGTTATAATTATATATTCTATTTTGTTATTTTATAGTATATTATTAAAATTTAAATATAATTGTATAATTGCATAAAATTATAATTATATAATATATGTCAAATAACATTGTAATGCCTGTAATTTTATATTGAATTTTCTAAGCCTTCCTTATTTTTCCTTCCCACATATGTTGAGAAATTTCTTTACCTGCATAACAAACCCCCCAATGGTATTTTGCTACCAATATCTATAATGATGTGTGTGTATAATAAAGTTATTGAAAGCTTTATTTACAATTGGAATCATTGAATAAGAAAGGAAAAACAAATAAACCTAGAAAAGGAGCTAAGTCATCATCAGGAATGTCCTTAGAACATCCAGTACCCTAGTAGTGATGTTGCCTTTGTACCTGGCTGGCACGACAATGGGGGTCCACATACACAGCAGTTCCACTAACAGCAGTCCAAATTTTCCCCTAAGGCTTGCCCAGGATAAAGCAAGAGGATAGGAGGAGAGCCTAAACTCTGCTAAAGTAAGTGTATTTAAATACTGCATGGAATTATTAACAGCCTGAACCTCTTCCCCTCATTTTTGATAGTTGCAGATGGATGTAGTAACTGCCATGAGCAAATGCAAAAGGCCTGATGAATACTATAGCACTTTGCTATCAATACTGATAATGGTTGGTTTTTTCTATGTAACCAATTATCCCCAAAACTCAGTTGGTTTGAAACAACAACCATTTATGTAGCTCACACTTTTGCAGAGCATAGATTTTCTAGTATGGACTGGGCTTAGCCGACACTGGTTTTGGATGGTCTCACTCTAGTGCCTTGCAGCCAAGTGCTTGTCAGCTGGGTCAATGGCATCCAGGGAGCACATGTCCCTCATCAAATACCAGTCTATCCTACTTCATTAACAAGGCAACAGGTTTTTAAGAGGAATTAGAAAAAAAATGTCAAATATGCAAGCATTTTCACATGTCTATTTCACATTTGCAACAGTGCTTTTGACCAAAATGCATTACAAAGTTAAGATCAGAGTCAGGTTATTGTTTATGTAGGTTATGTAGGTAGATATAGGGTGATGTGAACAAGTTGCAGGCCTTTCATTCAATCATATAAATGCAGAGTCATACAAAAGCATCTCACCTTCCCTAATTATACTTTGAATCTTTTTGTTAATAATATCATTATTTTTCATTCATTTTTAATTATGTTTATGACTTTTTAAAAAAGATTTTTAATTTATTTATTCATGAGAGACACAGAGAAAGAGGCAGAGACACAGAAAGAGGGAGAAGCAGGCTCCCCACAGGGGAGCCTGATGCAGGACTCAGTCCCAGGATCCCGGGATCATGACCTGAGCCAAAAGCAGATGCTCAACCACCGAGCCACCTAGGGTGCCCGTATGCCTTCTTTTTGATGTACCTACTAAACCTCTCATTCTTGTTCCATGAACATTAGACATTATTGTTTGCTTTTGGTTATATGTATGACTAGGTGTAGGCTGGGTTATCCTGTAGTAATCAGGAACATAAAAATCTGTTAATTAAAAAAAAAAAAAAAGGTTTCTCTTTATTTATAGCATGAGTCAGCACATGGGGAATGTAAGGAAGGGCTCTTCTCCTGATAGTGTGGGGATGAGAGAGTGAGATTTTTACCTTGTGCCCAGGAGGGGTACAAATACTGAAAGGTTAGTTCTCCAGTATTCGTTTTGTTTTGTTTTCCTTGACTCTAACTTTTATACTTATTAACTTTGTATTAAGTATTTTGCAGTATATGATCATTAAATTTATAAATTTATAAATTTAATTTACTCTTTCAAAGATAGGTGAGCTAATTAGTAACTTCTTATTTGTTTCAACCTTTCACTTGGATTCATTGCTTCACCGATAGAAATGATCTCTTTACCTACTCTATCTGTACAGCTAATACAACATTCCCATGTACCTAATCTTCAAATGATCACTTAGTTAACAATTATGCAAGCATGTGTACAGAAACTATCAAATAATCTTGCCCTGTTAGGGAGATCTATTCACCTATAGAATATCTTTGGGTGGACAAAATTTTTTTTAAAGATTTTATTTATTTATTTGAGAGAGAGAGAGAGAGAGCATGAGGATGTGGGGGAAGAGGGGAAGAAGGAGAGAGAGGGAAAAGCAGACTCTCCACTAAGCAGGGAGCCTGACACCCTGAGACTCAATCCCAGGACTCAGAGATCATGACCTGAGCCAAAAGCAGATAAGCCAGGGACACCCAGGGTGGACAAATTCTTGATTTTTGGAATTTTCTTCCTTCTAGTGAACTGATAAGAAAAATTTAGAATGTTTGATAATCTTTTTTTTTAATTGTTTTATTTTATTTATTTATGATAGTCACAGAGAGAGAGAGAGAGAGAGAGGCAGACACATAGGCAGAGAGGCAGAGAGAGAAGCAGGCTCCATGCACCGGGAGCCTGACATGGGATTCGATCCCGGGTCTCCAGGATCGCGCCCTGGGCCAAAGGCAGGCGCCAAACCGCTGCACCACCCAGGGATCCCAGAATGTTTGATAATCTAAACCAGTTTTCTTCTAACTCTCCATAATTTCCTCTGAAATTCTTCTTCTTACTATATGTTCCGTAGTTTCTTCCTTACCTTCTCTAGATATCTGTCATGTTAAGGAAATGGTGGACTAGATAATTTGGGAGATTTAATTCATTTTTAATAATTCCACTTTTGTACTTAATATAGAAAGAATCCCTTGATTTTCAAACAGCATTCTAGGGTTGAAAGCAATCTTTCTTAAATCAAGGTAAAAGCCTTTTGGGATTATGTCTTTCAGTTTCTCATGTTACTACTGAAGGTTTAAATCCAACTTTTTAATGTGATGCACCACGAATAAACTCTGATCATAGCAGGGATGCTCCAAAGCCTACCCAAATGTACATGTTAGTGTAGTATTTTTACCTATTTTAAAGAATTATGTGAGTGTTCATGGGTCATGTAAAGGTTTTGTGTTTGCCCCCATCATAATTGAGTAGAAGTACAGCTACTAGTGTGTACTCACTGCATCCCCAGTACATTATAACTGTTCATTTTAAGAAGTAAAGATTATAGTTCCAAATAATTTTCTTACTTGTGTTTATTTATTTAGTTGGAGGTAACTAAAAAAATGTGACATTTGCAGACAAAAGATAAACAAATCCTAAGTTTAGAGCCTTGTGGATTTTCACACAGTGAAACACAACTATGTAATTAGTACTAACTCCAAAAGTATTACTGTCTGTACCCATAAGTCCCCCTTGGGACTAGTTAATACCTCTAGTTAATAGCTCTCCAGGAGCACCATATTGGCATCTAGCATCATATAGTAATAAAACAGTAAAATATTAAAGTTGACAAACAAGCTCAGGAATATTTTGGGAAAAGATTTATTTAATATAAACAAATTATGATATGGATAACTGTATAAAAAAGAATGTGAGAGGAAAGCTGACATAAAGGGCAAGTTGAACTTGAAAAGAACAAAAAGCATTATTTCTATTTATCCTCACTGGGAGGTATATGATGTCAAATGACCAAATTACTTCTGAAAAAGTGGTCCATAGGTTAGGTTATAATAAATGCAGTCTCATTTTTACAATGCCATTTATTTCCTCGGGGTAGTGAAAAACAAGGACAATTTTTAGTAAAAATAATAATGCTTTAGGAACAAATCCTTCCTGTTCAAGCTGTTAGGGGATACAGATGGCATGGTGCAGATAAACACAATTTTAACCTTGTGCTTTTCAAGGTTTTATCAGCTATTATACTCAGCTATGCTTTGGGGGAGTTCATTCTCTGGGAGCATAATAGCAAAGATTTGCCTCCCTAATATTCTGGTCCGCCTAATAGAGAAATTAGAGCCACCATTAGTCTGGAAAGAGCTTTGCAGAGTGAGTCATTTAATGTCTAAAAGCTGTAAAGCCTTTTGCCCAGATGGATGATGGGTATACATGTTGGCTAGCTTTCCAAAGTATGACTGATTAAGCTGAAACTTTTACTGAGTGGTTTTCTTTCTATTTTAAATCTCAGCAGGAAAGTCATGCTCATGGATGAGAGTGTGTAAGCTTAGTGATTCAGGCTATGTATAGAGAATGAGCAGGCACAGGGCAAGATTCTCGGTAATGCTCATTCAGCATCTAACTGGATCAGTGCGGTACTGGGCTCCTTTCCTGAAAATACCTTCAATTACCTGAAGATATTTTAGCAAACTGTGTTGTTGTTAATGCTCAGATATGCACCTCTACTATTGCTTCTGCTGCTGAGGGACAATTTGGACATCACTTCTTGAGTTGGGATTGTTTCTGCCGCTTCTGGCCTGAGTCACACTCTCTAACTTTGGAAGTCATAGAGACAGGAACCTCAAAGTGACCTCCCCATACTGGAATACCAGTAGTTCAATTTGAAAACGTGGAGCTAGCTTTTGCTTTATTCCTTTTACACTCAGCATTTATCTTCTCACCCTTGAATTCCCTATACTAATGCTTTTTTAATTATTTTGTACTTTTGTGCTCTTCTACTATATTATGATTTTCCTTGACACCTGGGGCTTATTCTCAAGGTTTTTGTTGAATGTAAAAGACAATGTGTAAAATGACTCATAGTATGTGTTAAAAATTATTTTTTCTTCATTGCATTTCTTTTTCAACACACAAGTATTTATTGGTTATCCTCTGGATCTATAGGATTTTTTTATTTTTTTATTTTTTTAAAGCCTAAGATTCTAAATACTCAACAATTATTGACATGAATAAACATTGGAGAATCTCCTTGAAGCAGAGAGGGAGTATTCACATGGTAACATAGGTTTGTGCTGGCTGTCTAAGAATAAAATGAAAAAGTAAGACAATTCAGAAATTCTAGTCAATACAGGGTTTAACTTGTGAAACTTAATGATCTGTTTATTTCTAATATTTGGTTCCTAGAATTATTCTTGTGACTTATCAAGTCAGAAAGGGTACTATTCAAAACCAGTGTAATTACATCACCAACAGTTTATGTATAAAGCATTGATCAAATTTGTATCTGGACACATTTTTCTCTGGCAACCCTGTTTTAAAAAAGTGTTCTTCCCTGATTTTCACATTACAGACACATGATTATCCATGTCTCAGATGCCCCATTACATTGTAAGAAGCCTTATAGGATAGTGGCTAGAGTAGATAATCTGAAGTTATACTGTCTGAATTTGAATCCCGTACTAATATTTACTAGATTCATGCTTCAGACATTAAGAGCCTTATTGATTTATAGATTCTTATCTATAAATCAATAATAATAAAAATGGCAATAATATTAAGTGACAGGAATATTATGAAAACTAAGTAAAATAATTAAGGCATCTATTTTGTTTAGAACGGTGCTTGACATGTGTTAAGCTCTAGAAAGGTATTTTTATGTATGCTTCCTAATATTGTGTAGAGCTCCATGGTTTTATTGATCTCTTTCTGATCTGGGACTGGATCCAGAATTTTTTTTAATTTTTTAAATTCTTGTTCATCAGATATATTGATCCTACTTTCTGTTAAGTAAAAAATTGTTAGATTACTCAAAACTTATGTCTCCACACCAAAAAAATAATGCCAGTAAACATAGCATGTATTTACAAAGGTCTTTTGTAAGTAAATGTGTTCATGAGAATTCACACACCATAACAAGTCAATTTAAGATTGACTTTAAGTTACATGGGCATTTTGGTAACACTCACACTCACTATGTGTTTCTTTAAAAAAAAATTATTTACTTATTTCAGAGAGAGAGAGAGAGAGTACACAAGCATGAGCAGGGATGGGGTGAGGAGGAGAGAAGCAGACTCCTTGAGGAGCAGAGGGCCCAGTGTGGGGCTTGATCCTGGGACCCTGGGATCAGGACCTGAGCCCAACCCGGCCACTTAACAGACTGAGCCATCCAGGCGCCCCTCACTATGTGTTTCTGCTAGTAAGGCACAGGGAAGACCATGAACAGAGTACTTGACCATAAACTCTTTTTAACCAAGTTTTAAATTCCTATTTCCTTTAAAGGATCCTGTTAGTTTCAATTAATGATTCAAAAATAATAAAACTGAATGGAAATGTGAGTGTTCATCATGAGTTTGAAAACTAAAATATTTATATGCTACACTACAAAAAAATCCCACCATAGAAGGAATACCTGATTGCCATCTCTGATGTGCTTCCAAATTACTACCATTTCCAGCCAAAAATAAGAGAAAAAAGAAGGGCAAGAGGCTCTCTCAACAAGATGATGAGAAACAGACACAACATTACCAGTTGTACACTATTGGAGCCAACTGAGTCAAGAAATTGCATTTTGCTGCTATCAAGTCTGGGACATATAGTTTCCAGCTGCATAAGTGTATCTTCAGTTTAAACTGAGGTGAAGTGGTGGTGAGTAGAATCTATTATTATAAGAAGGGAGGGAGGGTGGGAGAAAAGGAAGGAAAACAAAGAGGAAAGAATAGAAGATATGTACGTGGAGATAACACGCTCCATCACAAATATTTAGATTTACTTGTTATGAGGTTAAACCATATATAAACTGTTATTACTCAAAGCATTATATCCTGTTCTCAGTGATACACGCATGATAACTTTTTTCCAGTGAGGTTTATATGGTTAGAAAAAAGCAACTTGGTGCTACCTCTTGACTCATCAGTCAGATGAGTGGGATTATGAGCCCAGTTTGTTGTCTGTGAAATCATTGGCATGTCATTTAATCTCACTGCATTTCAGTTTGCACTTCCATAAAATGAAGGCTGGATTCAATTATTGCCATAACACATTTTAAGTTTAGGGTTATATGACTCTAAACACTGTCTCTTTGTAAATACACAGTTGAAGATAGTATGACACTAATTTATAATTCAGTTAAAGATTTGGATATTTCAAGATATGCAGCTATTTATTGACACATATTACAGATAAACATAACTATTTTATTTTCCTATGCTACCCAGTGAAAACAAATGTCCAAGAAAACTGTGACAGCCTGTATTTATGTCAACTGTACTTAGAAACTTTTCTATTGGTTGTTTTATTACGAATAGAGATCAATTGGGGCACCTGAGTGACTCAGTTGGTTAGGCATCCAACTCTTTTTTTAAAAAATTAATTTGTTCATGAGAGACACAGAGAGAGACAGAGACATAGGCAGAGGGAGAAGCAGGCTCCCTGTGGTGAGCCCCAAAAGGGACTCAATCCCAGGACCCTGGGATCAGGGCCTGAGCCAAAGCAGACACTTAACCACTGAGCCACCCAGGCACCCCAGCATCTAATTCTTGATTTCAGCTCGGGTCATAATCTTAGGGTCCTGGGATCAAGCACCAAGTTGAGCTCTGTGCTCAGCATAGAGTCTGCTGAAGATTCTTTCTTTCCCTCTACCTTTACTCCTCCTCTCACTCACACACACAATCTCTCTCTAAATAAAGTAAAATCTTAAAAAAAAAAAATGGAGATCAATTGTTAGAATAAAAATGTGTGTTCATTCACTATTACTATTACGGGGATTACTGTTTCCCACTTTTTTTTTTTTTTTTTTTTTTCCTCATTGTCTCTAGAAGTCATACTGTGGGCAGCCCGGGTGGCGCAGCGGTTTAGCGCCTGCCTTCAACCCAGGGTGTGATCCTGGAGACGCAGGATCGGGTCCTGCGTCGGGCTCCCTGCATGGAGCCTGCTTCTCCCTCTGCCTGTGTCTATGCATCTCTCTCTCTCTCTCTCTCTCTCTCTCTCTCTGTCTCTCATGAATAAATAAAATCTTAAAAAATAAAAATAAAAAAAATAAAAGTCATACTGTTTATCATCTTAATTAGGAAAACACATACAAGAGTATCTCACACATACCATCCTGGATTTCTCTTCCTTTAAATAAATTTCTCTCATTGCCCTAATGGGTCAGTCTTATACTGACATGCAATATATATTTCCATTCAAATAGTTGAAATATATTTACAAACTATGGCCTATGTTTCCATTTTCAATGCCTTTAATTTCATATGGAATCTTAACATATAGACAGTCAACTAAGATGATTTTATATTATGATCAAATAAGGTCTAAAATTATAGATTTTGTAATACCTAGAAAGCAAAAACTGAATAATCAAAAATAAAAAAACTGAATCTGTCTACTTTGATGACCTCAAGTGATATTTGTCATTTTAAGAGAAACACAACTCCTGTTCTGGGTAGCTTTTTATTTATTTTATTTTATTTTATTTTATTTTATTTTATTTTATTTTATTTTATTTTATTTATTTATTTATTTTTTTTGCTTTTTAGTATTTTGTGAAATGGGTCAGGTTTTCTGAAAATATATCATGTTTGAAATATTAATAAAATGTGTTTCATTTTTCAAAAGCACCTTAAGTACGTGTTGTCATTTTTTTCTATGCGAGGCAGCAAATCATCAAGTGGGATTTTATTTATCATCTAATCATAATACTTAGTGAAAATGGATAGGCAATGCTCAATTTAACATGGCTTTGCAGCTGATCTTTCATAAGAGTATTATGGTATACTTTTAATTCTTTCTAAAGTTAATATTTATTTTAAGGGATTATTCATTAATAACTCTAGAGAATGTAGCCTTCCTTTGGCAAAGTGTCACGACTGAAAGAATATCACAAATGAGAAGTCTATTGAATGTGCATTGTTTTCCCTTTCTGCCATCTACCTCATTCTTCAGCACATGAAATCATTAAAATATCATTTACTCTTCTCAATTCAAATGCAAATTGTATTTTGGACATATGGTATGAGAGCAAATTTGGCAGTTAGTACAGAGATGAAGCACTACGGATTTCAGTTTAAGTGCCTGAAATTTGTGTGGAAGGTCAAATGTTATTAAATTAGGTTTTCTCAAAACAAGTGGATAGTACTGATTAGTAAAATCTAATCAGGGATGCTTCTAGAAAAGAAAAATAAAGATTATAAAAATGTTTTCTTGCCTCTTCATAAAACTGTAAAATGTTTCTTAATATTTAAAATGTAGATAGTTTTGCTTTTTTACCTATTGTTTTTTTAAGATTTGTTTATTCATGAGAGAGAAAGATAGAGAAAGAGAGAGAGAGAGAGGCAGAGACATAGGCAGAGGGAGAAGTAGGCTCCTGCAAGGAGCCCAATGTGGGACTCGATCTTTGATCCCAGTATTACACTTTGAGCCAAAGGCCGACGCTCAACCGCTGAGCCACCCAGGTCTCCCTATTTTGGATTTTAAAACTGCTTTTAGCAAACTAAATTTTTTTGTTAAAAATGTTATTTTCTATATTAACAAGTCGAAAGGTGAGTAGATATTTAAAGGAATTTTGAATACATTAGCTTTAAAACAAATAATGACCTAGGAAATCTTTATTACATGCTAAATAATATTAAGCTTTTTTAAGCTGGAAAGTTAGTAAATCAGAGTACTGAATATTTTCAACTGGATATTTTGCAAATAACAATTTAGTATAATCTTTTACATTTCATATTATATAATAAGGGATAGCTACAAACTATTTTAAAATTCTCTAGAAATCTGATATAATCACTATGAAACATAATTTAAACACTTAAAAGCTAAATGAATATTTTAATGGCTTCAAAGTTGCAGGAAGTGTCATCATACTGGGAGTTGTGTGCATTAAAAATAAATTTTACGTAAAGGAAAGAAATGACTTTTTAAAATTTTATTAGATATTACCAAATTACCCTCAATAATCTTTTTTGTCTATGTAGGGTTTATATAGATTTATTCTTTTGCACTTGACATTTTCTGATGTACTAAAAATAGTACATTATTTTAAATTTTATTGTCTATTTATTGATAGAAAAAAAATATATATAGTTGATTTTTGTATACTTACTTTCCCTCCATCAAATTTGGTAGATCTAATTATTAATTCAAACAGATCATTTATATATTATTTTGGATTCTTGAGATAACTTAACCTGTGTTCCAGAATGAAGCTACAATAGGGAAAAGGAAAAAAAGCACTAAGCAGCTATTATAGGAAAAATTCTATGCTATGTTGTTATGATTTTATTTTATTATTTTTTAAAAGATTGTATTTATTTATTCATGAGAGATAGAGAGAGGCAGAGACATAGGCAGAGGGAGAAGCAGGCTCCCTGGGGAGCTTGATGCAGAACTCAATCCCAGGACTCTGGGATCATGACCTGAGCCCCAGGCAAATTCTGAACTACTGAGCCACCCAGGTACCCCAGTTGTTATGATTTTAAAAATAAGTCTCCATCTTTCTCCCTCAATTTGTTTATTATTCCCTGCGACCTCCTGGTAATGTATACAAGGTCTTGTCTGCTCTTTCCAGTTGGACATTTAGCATTGGTTTGATGCCTCCAACTTGCTGTCCCCCAAACTCATTAAAATATGTCTGTGTAAGGATGTATTATCTGAGATAAAAGCTCACAAAGATTCATGGATTGCTATTTCAGAAATTTCCTGTGAAGTTACTATCCTAAGCCTCGTGGATGATTCAAATAGTGAGAGTTACTTTTTCTGAGTAGAATGGTGGGAGAAATTTGGTTGAGGGTACTTGTCTGAGTTTTCTATGATTGTGCCTCTTTAATCACTTTCATCCTTTGCTCCCAGCTATATATCATAAAAACCTAATATTTTAATTTGTATGCTATACCAAATAGAACCCCCACTAAAATTTGGCATAGAAATTGCTGCCAGTCAACTGTATCAAAGAGTTCTGAATATCTTTTACTGATGCCAATGCTTTAGAACAACGTAGAAATCTAAAACCACTAGAGCTTATGTGTATAGAATTTGAAAAATAAATAGCTGTTTCCAGTTAGTATCAATGAATGAACATGATGCACTTACACTTGTAAGGCCTGTCTCCTGTCATTACCTGGTCACCTCATGAATCTTTATACTTTCTCACTCTGTCTTCGGTGTCTTAACTGTGGCTTGACATTTCTTGATAAGAAAACTTATAGGATACAGACAGTTTACTAAATTTCATTGCTCCTTAGCAGACCTTTTACAATAAAATGAAAGAATGACTTTTTCATAAATTATTTTAACCATTGTCACTTAATAGGTTATGTCTTTAGGCATTCTAAAGGGAATTTACCATAGTTTTATAAGCCTAATTTTAAGAAGTCAAGAATAAAAATTTAAATATGACCTGTATTATGCAATTATGTTTTCATTAACATTCAAAAGAAAGAATGAACTAAACATTTAAAGGCTAGTGTGCTACTTCATTTTGTTCAGCTAGGACTGCAGTTTAGTTTTTATAACTCTTCTTAAAGTTGTAATGATATAAATTAATTTCTTCTGGAGTATCTACAGGGAAAAAATTGTCTTGTTTAGGAAGATAATGTGATAGTCCAGAAATGTATTAAAAAGCTAGAGTCTGGGAAAAGAGGGTAGAACAGAGAAATATCTAAATTGCTTTGGAATCAAAGAGAGGACAGAGAGAAAAATTAAAAAGGACTCAAAAAGATGAGGAGAGTATGAAGTTATCTTGGGTGAGATAAGAACAAGGAAGTAAAAAATTCATAATGGGGGATCCCTGGGTGGCGCAGTGGTTTAGCGCCTGCCTTTGGCCCAGGGCACGATCCTGGAGACCCGGATCGAATCCCACGTTGGGCTCCCGGTGCATGGAGCCTGCTTCTCCCTCTGCCTATGTCTCTGCCTCTCTCTCTCTCTCTCTCTGTGTGACTATCATAATAAAATAAAAGTTAAAAAAAATTCATAATGGTAGGATGGCCAAATTAACTTCAATAGATAGTGAGTCTTATAATTAAGTTGCTATATTTTCTGCACTATAATTATTTTTCTCAACCTGCAGTGATGTCTGAAAAACATCTAGAGCCTTCGAGTGAGAGTGTGTAAATGTACATGGTGTGTGTGAGTTCATATATGCATTTGGGACTATCAGTGCATGTATTAAATAAAAAGGTTACATGACTCCTTTGCTTATATCCCCTGAAGAAAAAAAAAATAGAAAAATATGACTAATACATTCAAGTAAATTAACAGAAGCCTGAACTTTAAGGTTATTAATGAGCTTGTAGGTCATCAAGTGGCATAAAACTCAGGTTTTGAAGAAATCTTAGATGCTATATGACTACAAACAATAAAATGGAAACCAACCAATTTTATCTAGACTTTAAAGGATATAATGACTTTAGTTGACATAAAGTGTTTGATTAACCAACCCCTCAACAATTTACTTACTTTGTTTTGTTTTTCTGTTCATAGTTTATAGATGTTGAATCTGTTAAAATTATCACAGGAAATTTGACATGCATATAAATGAGAAAACCTTTCATATATGAAAACAATTTTGTCTATTAAAAGCAATTTTATCTGGATATCATTGAGGTAGTTGACCCTTGTAGATATAGTGTATCTCCAGATGCTATAACAGATAAACCTTAAGATCTCTGTTATTAATGCAATGGAAGTTTACTTCTTAGCTTACATAAGTTCCAATCACTGTGCATGTGGTGAGTATGGCAGTGTTGGTCATGGTGGTGTATTCTTTCCCACAGTTGTTCAGAACCCCAGACTAATTGAGGCTTTGCCATCTTCAGTGTTTGACTCCAGAGTTAACCAAAGTCCATCTAACAGAGAGAATCATTAGTGAAAATTTCTTATAGGCTAAATACTGAAGGGTCTGACATTATGTCCACTCATCTTTTATGGGTTAGAACTCAGTCATAGACTGCATCTAACTGTGAAGAGGCTAAAAAATTAATCTGGTGTAGTGTTCAGGAGAAAGAGAAGATAGATGTGGTGCGAAGATAGCGTTCCTTGGCAGCTGTAGTATAACCTGTGATCCCCAAATAACTGCTTCACTTCTTTCAAACTTAAGAATACGCCCCTTTCCTAATAGAGATGGTCCAATGTTCCAGCAGCTCATTGTTATTTGTGGAAGGAGAGAGCAAAGATAATGTTCATATACTATTTACATTATAGAGCTTTTTAAAAATGTACACAGTCAAGAAAACTCACCAAAGAAGATAGGCAAATGGCAAATAAGCATTAGGAACGATGTTAAAGATCATAGTTATTAGGGAATTACAAAATAAAACAAGAATGTATGGGATCCCTGGGTGGCTCAGTGGTTGAGCGTCTGCCTGTGGCTCAGGGCGTGACCCTGGAGTTCTGGGATCGAGTCCCACACATCGGGCTCCCTGCCTGGAGCCTGCTTCTCCCTCTGCCTGTGTCTCTGCCTCTCTCTCTCTCTCTCTCTCTCTCTCTGTGTCTCTCATGACTAAATAAATAAAATCTTTAAAAAAAATAAAACAAGAATGTAATACTATTATGCACGTATTTAGATGGCTAAAATCTAAGATACTAACACACCAATTGTTGAGGAGAATGTGGAGCAACAAAACTCATTCATCGCTGGTGAGAATACAAAATGCTAGTTACTTTGGAAGGCAGTTTAGTTTATTACAAAGGTTAAACATAGGCATACCCTAAGATCCAGCAGTGGCACTCCTATTTACCCAAACGAATTGAAGGCTTCTCTTTACATAAACATCTGCACATGAATGTTTATAGCAGCTTTAAAATAAAAATTTGTGATAAATTGAAAGAAAGAAAGTTCTTCAACAGGTGAACGGATAAACTGTGGTGCACCCATGCAATCAATGGAATATCAAAAAAAAAAAAAAAAAAAAAGTTATCCAGCCAGGAAACCCTAAATGCATATTGATAAAGAAGTCAATCTAAAAGGATGATAAACTATGTTTCTAAATATTTGGCATTCTGGAATAGCAAAAATATAGGGGCAATAAAAAGAAGTGGTTGCCAGAATTTCAGGGAGAGATGAATAGTTGGAGCACAAGACATTTTTAAGGTGACAAAACTATTCTGTATGATACCCCAATGATGGATACATGACATTCTGCATTTATCAAAACCCACAGAACTGTGCAACAGTGAACCCTGATGTCAGCTATGTACTTTGATTAATAATAAATGTATCAATATAGTTCACTAATGGGAAATATTATAAAGGAAACTATGAATGGTGAGAGAGATGAGAGTATATGAGAATTCTCTCTACTGTCCATGCAACCCAGTTTGCTGTATGGAAGATACTTTTGGGAAATAAGTAAAAACATAGAAAATCCATTCACAAGGTCTTCAACAGAAACTTCTTCATTTTCCCAAAAATCATCAGCTGCTCTAAGTAGCTCTTGTGGTATTGAGGGTTCCCCAACAAAGCCCCCACTTCAAATGAAAATTTCACCACACTTAGTCTCAAACTCTACCTCCTCTCAACAATAAAAAAATACAAATAAATATATACAAACCAAATACAATTAGAGAAATGAAACTATTATCAAGTAAAATGGATATTCTTTGGATTTGCTACTCAGGGATATTTCCTTAGGAATAAGAAATATTTGGCAACCTCATGTAAAATAAGCTTGTCATAAATGGGTGACATTTCTTATAGTTTAGAAATTTCTTGTCAACCAGACTATCAGATTTGGATCTTAATCCTCAGTTATTTTCAGTGTATCTTCTAATCCAAGGATTTAGTAACAAGAGTACTTGAAACAGTAAGAAGAGTAAGAAGTCAGTACATATTTGCAAATAAGTAAAATCTAAATGGGTTAGAGACTCCGCCCTCATGTTAATTTTTGTTTTGCTTTGCACGGTGCATTCTAGATTTTGAAAGCTCTTGATATCGGTTCCCTAACCCCAATCAATGTTCACTGAGTTCTCTCCTGATCGAGACTCTTACATAAGAACCATAACTGCCATATCCCAGATAAGCACTGATTTCCTACCAGTTTTCATGTTATAAATTCAGCAGGAACTTTAAAGAACTCAAGTCTCTTTTTCTAAGTAGTTTGTGTAATACATTTACTTTGCAAAGCCATTTCTCTCTAAGACTTAAAAGTTAAATATTGACATGGTTTCTATTACAAATCAATGAGTATCAATATTTTCACAGATGTGTAGGACCCCTTGAGAAATTATGACTCAGTCTTCTGGCTTTAAGCAGATAAAAAGTTCCTTTTAAAAAGGAAAATATTTTATTTATTTATTCATGAGACACAGAGAGAGAAAGAGGGAAACAGAGACATCAGCAGAGAGAGAAGTAGGCTCCATGCAGGGAGCCCGATATGGGACTCAATACCCGGACTCCAGGATCATGCCCTGGGCTAAAGGCAGACACTTAACCACTGAGCCACCCAGGTGTCCCAGATAAAAAGTTTCAAATGAAAGCTTTCAATTATGACAAAAATTAAAATGGTTTAGGGTATAAAACAGTACTATCATGGAGATGATAAATTGTTTAATTCCTCATATTTTCCTTAATTTGCAGGATTCACACGCACAAAACTTGTGTTATGTTTTCCAATCAGACTTTGAATATCTAGAAAAGACATTGACATATGAAATAGTATTTTAATTAATTCTAGAAACAATTTGAAGTTGTTTTCTAGAAATAAATAATTAAATAAAATGATGACTATAGTGACCAACCAGGGTGAAATACAATTCTTGAAATATGTCTCCTAATTCCTTATGTTATTTTTTTCCTTAAACAGTTTTGCTATTTTTAAACTAAATTTCTGGTTAATGCTACAAATTATCTCTGTCCACATTTTCCACATTTATAAAATAGAAATAATAATAATAAACTCATAAATTTGTTGTATGAATCAAAATCAGACAAAGGTCCACTTCTGGCCAAATTATCTTCCTACTGGAAAAAAGAAATATTGAGAAAATGTATAAAACTTTCGATGAATGGCAGATTATAACATCGTACATCAGGAAAAAATGGACAGTGATTCCTAAAAGATGGGAAACAAATGATGTAAGGACTATGATTGCTCTAGCTTATATATCAAGGCAGATCGCAGACAAATGCACAGAGTGGGAAATTATCTTGGATTGGAACCCCAGTCATTAACAAATATAAAGAAAACTACACTAACATACTTCATAATTAAATTGGTCGAAATCAATGATAGAAAATCTTAACAGCATCCATGAAAAAGAACATGTGCTCAAAGGAACAATTAAAAGGATTATTGCATATATCACTGGGAGTAATGAAAGCAAAGGAGACTGTAGCAACATCTTTAAACTGTTGAAAAAAGTTTTTCAACATAAAGTTCAATAACGAGCAAGTAGACTTCCAAAAATGAAGACTAAATAAAAATGTTTTGGGGCATACAAGAAGTACAGGAATTTATCACCAGCTGACCTTTACTGCAAGAAATATTAAAGGAAGTCCTCTGATTGAAAGCAGCACATCACCAACAACATGTCACTATATGTATCTACACAAAGGAATGAAGAGGATTAGAAATTTCAGGTATTTTTATTTTTTTCTTATTGCTTGATCTATTTAATTGAATACTTAAACAGAAATACTGACAATGTAGTGTGGGATTTATGAACATAATAATACTTATATAAATTATAAAATATAATTCTAATAGTAATACAGATATAATGAATATAAAAAATATATGTATAGTGGGAAATATATTAAAGTGAAATATATCCAGGCAACTACACAAAGGCTGAGAGGAGCAAGAGTATTTACTATTGTAATTAAATTAAATTATTATAATATAATACATTTATTGTATGAAATTAAAGAGGAGCACAATAAACTTAAAGTAACAACTAAAGCAACAAAACAAAGAGTTATAAGTAATAAGCCAATCAAAGGAGATAAAAATCTACTGTTATTCTCCTGTAGAATAACAGTAGAAAGTATGGGCAACTGGGAAATAAATAGACCTCCATTTCATTGCGTCTTATTGAAAAGGAATTAGGAAAATGGGTACAGGGTCAAGTACCTGAAAGTAGGTTCAAAGATGGCTACCTGAACAGTACTTTGATTGTTTCTAATCCTCTTTTGTGCAGAACTCGTGTAGAAATTTAATGGTTAGCCTTGACTACCCCCCCCCCCCCACCTTGTAACAAGTATTGAAATCTGTTCTGGTTAGTGCAAACTTCTATTCCTTTTCAGTCAAAGTACATGCTTACCTTAGGATGCAAGAAGAGAAAGCCAAGATCTAATATGAATGAAAACAGGTGACTTGTTGGAATTTTGGCTAGTTAACATAGGATATGAAGGAGCAGGACATGTAGGAGTTTTAAGGATGAATGGAAATAGTTGGACCAGTTTACTATTAAGCCTTTCCTATGGTTTATCATATCAATCTTAGATCCATTTGAAGATGATCACAAAAAGTCCCAGGAATTTTTTAGTGGATCCCAGCTGCTATGAGGAAACTTTGGCCTATATGGGGGAGCTATATGTAAGACAAACACCCAACACCATGGGAAACCATAAATGAGGACTTGACTGATGTTCAGGTTCTTTCTGTCTCAGATTGTGTTTACAGTGCTAATGCAGATGATCCATTGAAAAATAAAAAATAGACCTGTGGAAATCTAGATAAATTATAACTGGCAGCCCCACTGTCCTGGAAAATTCATCGAGCCCTTATATTTTAACTGATTGAGAAATTAGAGATTATCTAGAAACAGGGCATCAGTTGTCCAAATTAAAGCAGACCCAAAGAATATATATAACTGTTTTGTGAATCAAGCCTGAGTTAGGCAAAGAGTGCAAATCCATTAGCACAAGAGGAAAGCAGTGTTTCTCTAGCTATTGAATCAAAGATGAAATAAACACTGTCAGCCATGAGAATTTTGTCCAGTTACTAGCTTTTGATAGACTATAAACTTTAGAAGCTCATTTTCTGAGCAACTTCTGTGCCACTTGTACCTGAAAATAAATGTTATTTGATATTAGTGCAGTGCCATTTTCTCCTTTTGTACCTTCTTATCCCTTAATCACCTTCTACCCTGACAGGTGTTGTTTAATTAGAAAATGATTAGGAGTGTGACCCATGATTCTGTCTCCACAGTATCCCAGAGCCATATACATACATATGAGTATACCAAGAAACTTCAGGGAGAAGAGGGACTCAAAAATGTTATGGATAAATTGGATATACTCTCTCAAGTCACATTGGGTATAATGTGAACTCACTTAAGTTGATGGGGTTTGGCTGAAGTGTGAAGAAAAGATGGAAGTTAATGTGACCTGTTGGGTAGGGACACTATAGTTCACATCAATGTATTTTTACCTCTACATCTGAATTTAGGGTAGAGATAGATGTATTATGTACTTGTATTTCTCTATTTCTTAAGTTTAGAATAGATTACCATGATTGGGAAGAGCTGCCTATAAAAACATGCTAGTTCCTTTGAAGGCCCATAACCTTAAAATGTCCTGTGACTTATAAATCTCTGTGCTGAGATGCTGTTGAAATACTCAATATTGGTACCAGCTATGAGAAAGCAAAAATGGGCATGATCACTCCATTCATTTGACATGATTCAAGTCTTTTCTCATAGTCAGCCTGTGATACCCCTTGATGAACTTTGTTATGTTTCTACTGATTCTTGGACTTTGTCTGTAGCCTAGCTATTTTCTTTTTGGCTTGAAAAACTTAAAATGCTTCTCTTTGGGAAATATACTCTGAGACATATATTGAATAAAATGAGTCTCTTCTTATATTGATCCAATTAGTCATAGTGGCCAAGAGAGTGGTGTATTGAAAGAATTAGCCAGAAGCCAAAATATGGGGCTGGCTTAGAATGGTGAGGTGAATATTCTGAAATTGCTGTTTGTTCCTTCCCAAATTAATAATTTTAAAAAAGCTATCATAGTCTATATTAAAGTTCTCATAAACTCGTTTTAGGTAGCAAGGTTTTCAGGAGATCCTTTCAATTGATTTTCTTAACGGGAGACATTGCTAGATACTCCTCTTGTAGCAAGTTTACTCTATCAATGAGAGCAAGAAGCTGGGTTTCAATGTCATAATCTTAATGAATCTAGATAACATCATACTGGTTGCTGCTTCTTTTTAAATGCTTATGAACGATATCATTAAAATCTCTTATAAACTCTCTGCTCCAGTCAAGATGTAGTATGCAGACTCAAACCTAAGTCCCTCACTGAGTACAATTAAAATCTCCAGACCGAATGCCTGGAGCAGCTACCCGAGACTGAAAAATAAATGGTAGCAAATGGATCATGAAAGGAAAGCATAAGCCCCAAATACCATTGAATCAGCGGTAAATGTCCTTCAGTATTTCCTGTCTTGGATTACAATAGAACCTACAATCTGAAACTTCACACTGAATGCACTCAGCAAGTGCTCCATAAGAACTCTTTATTCCACATGCAAATGGGAATGGTGACCTAGGATGAGGAAGAAATCCTTGCTTTTCTATTTGTTTTCTGTTGTTTCTTCCTCAGATGCTAGAGAACCTGATGGTGTCAGAGATAGCAATGGTGTCTGAGCAGAAGGGATCTCTCTGGCCAGAAGACAGAGCATGGGGAAAGTTCTATGTTGTTGGTTGTTTCTCTCTCTCTCTCTCTCTCTTCTCATCTTCTTGCTGTTTGGTTGCAGAACAGAAATGTTTCAGGAAGTATGGAAATAGGATATAAGGTACTATACTGGGAATGTGGCCACGTTTGGTCCAGAACTCTCTATCTAGTGGAACACTGAAGTTACAGACAAGGTAATTAGTCAAAACCATGGTGATAAAAAATTATGCAGATTTCCAGTTCTATGGTTTTGACCAAGATAGAGAATATTAAGACTTACTAATAAGCAGTGAGACCTAGAAGTCACCTGGGATGGAGCTAAAGGACTAAAGATTATTAGACTTTAAAAACTTTAAGATTAAGTCAACTAACAAACTTATAAACTTTTCTGATCTTTCAACCAATCTTTTTGATCAAGAAAAAGGAGACGTGTTACAAATACAGCAAAAGGAAAAGTTTTTGTGGTAATAAGTCTTTGCATCACCATGAGAAGATAGAAGGTCTAAGATAATAATGGCTATGTTTAAAATAAAGGAAGCTATCATTTATCTATCTATCTATCTATCTATCTATCTATCTATCTATCTATCTATCATCTATCTAATCTATTTACCTATCTACATCTATGTAATATAATGCTCTGTGTAATATAACATATTATATAAATCTCTCTATCATTGCCAGAATAACTGAGAAATTGAACACTATCTTATCTTATTGTTTTTCCTTTTAATGCCATTAATTAAAAACTTCTTTCATATAGTAAAATATTCCATTTTTATTAATATAGTTTTGTATTTGTTTCCTCTATTGTTTTGATGCTTCCTTAATAATAAGGAGAGAAGCAGAGAAGAGACAGAGACACAGAGAGAAAGAGAGAGAAAAGAAAATTAAATACTTAATACTGCTTCCTGGCACACTCTCTTTGATAATAATCTCTCATTAAGTATGGGCTGGACCTCGTGACTAGCTTCTAACAAACAGAATATAACATAAGTGATCAGATATCACATATGAGATGAGTTAAAACAAGACTGTAGCACTCATCATTCTACCCTATTGCTCTTTGGCTGATCTATTTGTACCAAGTGAAGCAATTTCCATGTTGTTAAGTGCCCTAAGGAGAGGCCCATTTTAGTGAGCAATTAAAGTCTTTAGTTAACAGTCAAGGAAAAGCAGAGAAGGCCCAAAGTCCATCTCATGAGGAACTAAATACTGCCGCTTGAATGAGCTTGAAAGTGAATCTTTCCCCAGCAGAGCCTCTCAATGAAAATGAAACCCTGAGACTTCTTAATTGCACCCCTTTCAAAAAACTTGATACAGGGGCACCCAACTAAGCTACACTTAAGTTCCTGACCCATGAAAATGTGAGATAATAAATGTTTGTTGTTTTAAACCTCTATGTCTTGGACCAATTTGTATAATGCAGCAAGTAACTAATATGTCAAAGATATGACACATAAATGGAATTATGTGTTTATGAAGTAAACATCACAGTTGTTTAATAAGACCACCAGAGTGTACTTTTGTTCAATACAGATAACTATAATTCATCTGAAAACAGCACCGTTGAATTTATCTTGTCACATCTATTCTGTTCGTTGCACCTATGACTAAAAATGTGTATGTCAAGGAAGCTTAAGCCTAATAAAACATAAAAATTATGACATCAACATTGTAAAATGTTCATCCATCTACATTTTCTAACTAAAATGTATTTTTCTCAAGAAATCTGAACAATTTCCCTTTCATATAGATAAGTACTAAGGGGATTTATACATGCATTCATACATACATTCATATATGAATAAAACATAAAGATACATTCTTAAGAAAAAAGAATAAGAAAATATGAATTTATGTATTTTGTTGTATATTTATAAGTGTAATCAGCATCTATATGAAATGAGATGCTTGTCTTTAAAATGTTGTTTCAATTGTAATGGATATATTTATCTTAAAATCACTGTCTTTTAAAATTTTGTGATGAATACCTTTAAGATTTGTTTTCGTAACAGTTTTCAAATATACAGCACATATTTTTATCTATAGTTACCATGTGCATTATACCCCCCAAGATTTATTTATTTTATAAATGAAAGTTTGTACTTTTTGACTGTCCTCTTCCATTTTGCCCATCCCCTACTGTCTGTTTGGTCTTCTCACAGTTGTCTTTTTCAATATTTTTAAAGAGCTTTTTATCTGGATGTCAATGGAAGATAGAGGATATGACTATACAGTGATGTTACTGATATTTTAACAAACATACCAAAATTCAGATATTCAAATGACTGTTTCTTCTTAAAATGTATTCAAATGTGTTGCTATTTCCAGAAATGTATTTTTTGAATTGCCTTCCTTAATCTCTTACTCATAATTTTGAATATCCTAAATGATGGCAAATAATTATGTCTTGAAGGTAGATTTTAAATTAGATAAAAAACAGGTGTCGTTTTAAACATGAGAATAAGATGGGTTACCAAAATGGACAGTACAATTTCTGGTAAAAAAATAAGATCTGAATACATAGTAAGGAGAATGTTTTTCCTCATTTGCTTTATAAATTGGTTCTGAAGGAAGGCATATGAAAACAATTCCAAATATGGCAGCATAGCTAAAGTAAAATACTTGGCCTCCCAAGGTAGTCATTTCAAAGGACAAGATTCATTTGTTGTGTAAATTCTGTTTCTGAATGAAAAACTGTTCTTATCTAGAACCAGAATAGATATCTTACACATGAATCTTGTTATCTTTGTATCAGTGCAACAGTTTGCCTTTTCACTCTCAAAAAGTCTTCATTTGTATTATAAAAATGTGATCACCTATTGATAGATCAAGTAAAATCTGTCAAGATTCATGAATACCTCCTTGGAGAAACTGAGTTGAATATTTAGCAGCTTTTGACAGAGTTAATCAGTTTCCTACTTGATACATTCCTTCTACTTGGCTTCCAAGACAACATCCTCTACCTAAATTGATTTAACAATTTGAAGACTATTGATGGCATTGACAAGAACAATTTAGTATGCTATTAAGACAGACAACTGATTGGAATGGTTTTAAGAAAAATTAGAGATAATGGGTGTGGATTTTTTTTTTAAATAAGAAAAGTAGTAGTTTTAAAAACTTTTTAAAAAGCAAAGTTTTATAGAGAATAAATAACAGATGCTACAGGACAGAAAATGAAAAATTCTTGGGAAAGATGTCATTAAAAGCTAAAGGGAGAATGAGAGATTTTCAATAAGTGAAGGGATTGGCTTTATAAAGGAACATGGATAGATCTTCTATGATCAAATATAGTAAGACAGGTCTATGGAAAGAGATATTGATAAGTAGGTAGTTATAATGATGGTTCTCTACGGACTTTTGCTTCTGACTTCTTCCATTTCCTAAGTGAAGTTAAAAGCAAAGTCTTCCATTGAGTAAGATGGTGGAGAAACTATTGTAGGTTTGAGGAGAGAGGATAAGGTGTGAAATAATCATTTAGAGCAGTGGTTAACAATGTTATCTGCCACAAAGGCCAATTATGTATTTCAAGATTTTCTAATGTTTAACTCTACGTATTTGCTTACGTGTTGTATATAATTCTTTCAAGCTATAATGGCAGGATTGAGTAATTACAACTGAATCTATATGGCCTGAAAACTAAAAATATCTACTATCTGGTCCTTTAAGAAAATGTTTACTAATCCCTGTTCTAGAAAAATGAAAGAGTGACTGGAAGAAACATATAGTGTAAATGTACAGAATTGTGATTCATTTAATATTTGGGTCATAAATATAAAGTGAAAGCACTTTATGTGGTTTCTTTCAGCTATATTTATCCACATAAGTACAGATATGTAGTTGTGAACCATTGGACTAAACTTTGGTGTGGTTTGCCAACTGAGAATAACTGATAAGATAACAAGAGAATCTAGGATGTACTAAGGGAATGATTATAAGGATTGATTATTCAAGTTGGTTAAGAGGAAGAGGGAGGACATCAAAGGAAAGACGAGTGATTGAAAAATTAATTGGAGATCTCAGTGTGTGAAATGATTGTGGGAAAGGGGTAAAAAATGGCTAGCTCAAAAAATAGGAGTGGAGGTCATTGATAAGTGTGGAATTAACGTTTCAAAGAACCTGTGATTTTTGGTAATAATAAGTTCTAGGGTATGCCACGGTTGGGGGGTGCGGGAGGGAATACCTGAGGAAAGGCAAAGAATAAGACAATTGAAGAAGCAAATTTTAAGGAATTGAGAAGTTAAAATATGGAAAGTGTTGTTTATGTATTTATTTAAATCCCAAAGGAATAAGTGTGAGGAGTTTAAGTAATTGAGAAATGGGAGTAGGTTCACAAATGTTAGCAACTATGTGAGGAAGTGGATGATAAAAGACTGAAGTGGAAGGTTTACAGAAAGAAGGGGAAACTGAATGAAAAGCTAGTAAAAGTGGTACAGAGACAGGGGGAGGAAAAAGTAAAACCTCCAAGACTCAAAGAGAAGAGCAGAGAAAGCAATATCCTCAGAGAGAATCAGATCTCTACTAGAGCAAGAAGGTGAAGGGAAGAGTAGGAATGAGCTTAGACAAAATGCATTGAATGAATCTATACAACCAAAAGAAAAGCCTCTTAAAAAAATTTTAGATAATCAGGAATCTCTTCCCTATTCCTTATAAGGAAAAATTTAAAATAAATGTAAGTTTCTCGGACAATTGTAGATACATGTAATGATTTGAAATGAATTTTGCAGTATTGTTATATAAAGTTTCAATTATTGATCCAATTACTTTTGTTTTTTTCCATGAATATTGCATTAATAGGACAACTTATGAAATAAAAATTCAATTTTTAATTTTTTTTAATTTTATGTTTTATTTATATTTTATTTGTTTGTTTGTTTTGAAGTTCTGTTTGCCACCATATAGTATAACACCCAGTGCTCATCCCATGAAGTGCCCTCCTTAGTGACTGTCATCCAGTTACCACAACCCCCAATCAACCTCCTCTTCCACAGTTCTTTGTTTCCCAGAGTTAGGAGTCTCTCATGGTTTGTCTCCCTCTAATTTTTCCCACTCAGTTCCCCTCCTTTCCCTTATAATCCCCTTCACTATTTCTTATAATCCCCTTCACTATTTCTTATATTCCTCATATGAATGAAACCATATGATGACTGTCTTTCTCTGATTGACTTATTTCACTCAGCATAATACCCTCCAGTTACATCCACGTCGAAGCAAATAGTAGGTATTTGTCCTTTCTGATGGCTGAGTAATATCCCATTGGCTATATAGATCACATCTTCCTTATCCATTCATCTGTCAATGGACATCCTGGCTCCTTCCACGGTTTGGCTATTGTGGACATTGCTGCTATGAACATTGGGATGCAGGGGTCTTGGTTTTCACTACATCTGTATCTTTGGGGGTAAATCCTCAGCAGTGCAATTGCTGGGTCGTAGGGCAGGTCTATTTTTAACTCTTTGAGGAACCTCCACACAGTTTACCAGAGTGGCTGCACCAGTTCACATTCCCACCAACAGTGCAAGAGGGTTCCCCTTTCTCCAAATCCTCTCCAACATTTGTTGTTTCCTGTCTTGTTAATTTTCACCATTCTCACTGGTGTGAGCTGTATCTCATTGTGGTTTTGATTTGTATTTCCCTGATGGCAAGTGATGCAGAGCATTTTCTCATGTGCTTGTTGGCCATGTGTAGGTCTTCCCTGGTGAAATGTCTGTTCACGTCTTTTGCCCATTTCATGATTGGATTGTTTGTTTCTTTGCTGTTGAGTTTAATAAGTTCTTTATAGATCTTGGGTACTAGCCCTTTATCTGATATGTCATTTGCAATATCTTCTCCCATTCTGTACGTTGTCTTTTAGTTTTGTTGACTATTTCCTTTGCTGTGCAGAAGCTTTTTATCTTGATTATGTCCCAATAGTTCATTTTTGCTTTTGTTTCCTTTCTCTTCATAGATGTATCTAGCAAGAAGCTACTGTAGCCAAGTTCACAAAGGGTGTTGCCTGTTTTCCTCTCTAGGATTTTGATGGATTCTTGTCTCACATTTAGATCTTTCAACTACCTTTTGTGTATCTTTGTGTCTGGTGTAAGAGAATGGTCTAGTTTAATTCTTTTGCATGAAACTGTCCAATTTTTTCAGCACCATTTATTGAAGAGACTGTCCTTTTACCAGGGGATAGTCTTTTCTGCTTTGTCGAATATTAGTTGACCATAGACTTCCTATTTTCTGGGTTCTCTATTCTGTTCCATTGATCTATGTGTCTGTTTTTATGTTAGTACTACACTGTCTTGATGATCACAGCTTTGTAGTACAACCTGAAATCTGGCATTGTGATGCCCCAGCTTTGGATTTCTTTTTCAATATTCCCCTGGCTATTCAGCATCTTTTCTGATTCCATACAAATCTTAATATTATTTGTTCCAACTATTAAGAAAGTACACCCTGGGTAGCATTGACATTTTCACAATGTTAATTCTTCTAACCCATGAGCATGGAATATTTTTCCATTTTTGTGTCTTCCTCAATTTCTTTCAGAAGTGTTCTGTAGTTTTTAGGGTATAGATCCTTTACCTCTTTGGTTAGGTTTATTCCTAGGTATCTTATTCTTTTGGGTGCAATTGTAATTGGGTCCTAGGTATCTTATTCTTTTGGGTGCAACTGTAATTGGGATGGACTCCTTAATCTCTCTTCCTTCAGTCTCATTGTTAGTGTATAGAAATGCCACTGATTTCTGGGCATTGATTTTGTATCCTGCCACATTGCCAAATTGCTATATGAGTTCTAGCAATCTTGGGGTGGAGTCTTTTGGGTTTTCTATATACAGTATCATGTCATTGGTGAAGAGGGAGAGTTTGACTTCTTCTTTGCCAATTTGAATGCCTTTAATGCCTTTTTGTTGTCTGATTGCTGAGGCTAGGACTTCCAGTACTATGTTGAATAGCAGTGATGAGAGTGGACATCCCTGTCTTGTTCCTGATCTTAGGGGAAAGGCTCCCAGTGCTTCCCCATTGAGAATGATATTTGCTGTGGGCTTTTCATAGATGGCTTTTAAGATGCTGAGGAATGTTCTCACAATCCCTATACTCTGAAGTGTTTTGATCAGGAAGGGATGCTCTATTTTGTCAAATGCTTCCTCTGCATCTATTGAGAGGACATATGGGTCTTGTTTTCTCTCTTGTTCGTGTGATCTATCCCATTGATTGTTTTATGAGTGTCGAACCACCATTGCATCTCAGGGATTAATCTAACTTGGTCATGGTGAATAATCTTCATGTCCTGTTGATCCTATTGGCTAGTATATTGGTGAGAATATTTGCATCCATGTTCATCAGGGGTATTAGTCTATAATTCTCTTTGGTGGAGTCTTTGTCTGGTTTTGGAATCAAGGTAATGCTGGCCTCATAAAACAAGTTTGGAAGTATTCTGTCCCTTTCTATCCTTCAGAACAGCTTTAGTAGAATAGGTATTATTTCTTCTTTAAAAGTTTGATAGAATTCCCCTGGGAAGCCATCTGGCCCCAGACTTTTGTGTCTTGGGAGGTTTTTGATGACTGCTTCAATTTCCTCCCTGGTTATTGGCCTATTAAGGTTTTCTATTTCTTCCTGTTCCAGTTTTGATAATTTGTGGTTTTCCAGAAACGCATCCATTTCTTCTAGATTTTCTAATTTATTGGCGTATAGCAGCTCATAATACATTTTTAAAATCATTTATATTTCCTTGGTATTGGTTGTGATCTCCTCCCTTTCCTTCATTATTTTATTAATTTGAGTCTTTTTTCTTTTTAATAAGGCTGGCTAGGGGTTTATCTATCTTATTTATTCTTTCAAAGAACTAACTCCTGGTTTTGTTGATCTGTTCTACAGTTCTTCTGGTCTCTATTTTATTGAGTTCTGCTCAAATCTTTATTATCTCTCTTTTTCTGCTTGGTGTAGGTTTTACTTGCTATTCTTTCTCCAATTCTTTAGGTGTGAGGTTAGCTTGTGTATTTGAGTTTTTTTTTCAATTTTTTGAGGGAGTATTGTATTGCAATTTATTTCCCCTTAGGATGGCTTTTGGTGTATCCCAAAGATTTTGAATGGTTGTATCTTTATTTTCATTAGTTTTTGTGACTCTTTTTAGTTCTTATCTAATTTCCTTGTTGACCCATTCATCTTTTAGTAGGATGCTCTTAACTTCCATGTGTTTGAGTTTCTTCCAAATTTCTTCTAGTTCTAGTTTCAAAGCATTGTGGTCTGAAAATATGCAGGGGACAATCCCAGTCTTTTGGTATTGGTTGAGACCCGATTTGTGACCCAGTATGTGGTGTATTCTGGAGAAAGTTCAATGTGCACTTGGGTAGAATGTGTATTCAGTTGTGTTCGGATGGAAAGTTCTGTATATATCTGCGAAATCTACTTGGTCAGTGTATCATTTAAGGTCCTTGTTTCTTTGGTGATGTTTTTCTTAGAAGATCTCTCATTTGCTGAAAGTGCTGTGTTGAAGTCTCCTACTATTAGTGTATTATTATCTAAGTATCTCTTTACTTTGGTTAATAATTGATTGATATACTTGGCAGCTCCCACATTAGGGGCATAAATATTCATGATTGTTAGGTCTTCTTGTGGGATAGATCCTTTAAATATGATATAGTGTCCCTCTTCATCCCTTACTACAGACTTTGGGATAAATTTTAAATATCTGATATGAGGATGGCTACCCAGCTTTCTTTTGAGGACCTTTTGAATGGTAAATGGTCTCCACCCCTTCATTTTCAGGCTGGAGGTGTCCTTAGGTCTAAATGAGTCTCTTGTAGACAGCAAATAGATGGGTCTTGCTTTTTTATTCAGTCTGATACCCTGCATCGGTTGATGGGATCACTTAGGCCATTCATGTACAGAATAACTACTGAAAGATATGAATTTAGTGTCATTGTAATACCTATTCCGTCCCTGTTTTTGTGGATTGTTTCTTTGGGCTTCTTCTTTCTTTTACAGGGTCCCCCTTTAATATTTCTTGCAGAGCTGGTTTGGTGGTCACATATTCTTTCAGTTTCTGCCTATCTTGGAAGCTCTTTATCTCTCCTTCTATTCTGAATGAGAGCCTTGCTGGATAAAGTATTCTTGGCTGCATGTTTTTGTCATTTAGTACCTTGAATATGTCCTGCCAGCGCTTTCTGGCCTGCCAGGTCTCTGTGGAGAGGTCTGCTGTTAATCTATTTCTCCTCATATAAGTTAAGAATCTCTTGTCTTGCATTGCTTTAAGGATTTTCTCTATATCATTGAAATTTGCAAGTTTAACTATTAAATGTCGAGGTGTTGAATGGTTTTTATTGATTTTTTGGGGGGGTCCTCTCTATCTCTTGGATTTGAATGCCAGTTTCCTTCCCCAGGTTAGGGAAGTTCTCAGCTATGCTTTGTTCAAATATACTCTGCGGTCTTCTCTTTCTCTCTCAGTCTTTTCTGGAATCCCAATTATACATATATTCTTCCTTCTCATTTATTTCCCTAAGCCTTTCCTCATGGGCTGTTTCCTCAGCTTCCTTCCTTACCATCAACTTTTCTTCTATGTCATTCACTCTCTCTTCCAATCTCTAGAGTCCTTTATGCCTTTTTTTTCCCCCAGAGCTGCCATTAGCTTTAGAATTGTGCTTCTGAATTGACTTTCTGACAAAGTATTGCAATCCAAATTCTGTAACTCTGTAGCAGAGTACTGTTTCCAGTTCTTTCTTTTGTGGGGAATCCTTCCTTCTAGTCATTTTGTCCAGTGCAGAGTGGCTGTATGAGTGGGCTGAGTAAAAAATATCAACCATGACGTAAGTAAAATATACCTTAGATGATTCCAAAGAGGTCAGAGACCAGAAAATAAAAGAAAAAAAAGGAGATCAGAACAAAATAAAAGTACCACTAAAGTGAAAAACAAATTTTAAAACAAAGTAGTAAAAATAGAAAGGCAAAAACCACAAAGAAGAAAAAAAGAGGGAAAAAAAAAGTAAATAAAAAAAGAAAAAGAGAAAAGGGGGAGGGGGATGGTGGTGGTTAAGAAGTGGTAGTGGAGAGAGAATGTAGTGTCCCTGAGGGGTCCTAGAGCGTGATTTTCTTGGTTCTGAGTGTACTAAGTTCTGTATGTTAGAAGCTGAATCCCAAATTTATATAAACCAGCAATACTTGTAGAAAGTTCCAACGCTGACTACAAAAACATGAAGAAGATAAAAGAGGGGGCAGAATGGGAAGGCAGAGAGAATAATCTCACAAGAATGAACCAGCACGGTATCCCACTTGGTTCTGGGTATATGCTGATTGTGTTTTAGAAGTATTAATTTCTGCCATTGTAAAGCAAAATGAGGCAGAAAACAAACAAACAAACAAACAAAAACCCTCATATCTCTTATATATCCCCAAATTAAATTGAATACATTGAAGGGAATCCAGAAGTGAAAAATATTATTTCCCTAGACGTGGAGATTTCCAGCGCTGCTTGGCCAGGAACTTGCCCTTCCCCTGTCCTTCCAGCTCCTCTTCTGAAGGAAGGCCTGCTGTGCGGACTCTCAGGTGTGGGCACCTGGGGAGCTGCCCCCCTCCCATGCTGGGTTCAGTGGGGGCTGTTGAACCATGAGGCCTCTGTCCTCTGGGGCACCCCCTCTCCCAGGCACACAGTGACACAGGAGGAATGACACTACTGGTGGTGGCCAGGTCTCCAGCCTTGGGGTCAGCTAAGCCAGTAACCACCTGCAGCTCCCAGTCTGCACTGGCCTAGGTGCTCCTGGGTGGGGGCGCTGACTGCACAGCTGGGGGTGCCCGGCGGCAGGAGCGTCCTCGCTGTCCTGTGCCCTCCCTGCCTCCGCCTGTCCCGGGGGGACCGCAGGGTGGGGGCTGTGTCCCCCGGCGCTGTGGGATCCGGTGCCTGTTGCTGCTGGAATCGCGCTCCCGGGGCCAGTGGCTCCCGAAGGCAGCAGGGCACAGCCCGGCCGGAGCCCCCGCCTGACCCACCGGCTTCTCCCCAGGTCCCGCCAGGTGCGCTCCAGCCCTTGACCTAGATCGGCCGCGGTGTGGGTGCGCTCTCCCCGGCGCCCTCCTCTCCCAGTGACCCCCGGAGACTGGAGGGTCCCCCTCCTCCTGCGCTTCTGCCCGTTTCCCTGCTGAGCACTTCCCTCTGGGAAGAATCCGAGCGGATTTTTAAAGTTCCCGCATCTCCAGGGCTGGGCTCTCTTGTCCCGAGGCTCCCCCCGCCCCCCTTAGCCTGCTCCTCATGGGCCCCTCCCCCACTCGATTCTTTTTTATTTTATTTTATTTTTTTCTGCCTTCCTACTTTGTTAGAAGCGAAAACCCTTCTCTCTGTAGCGTCTTGCTGTCCTCTCTTTAAATCTCAGGTTGGATTCCTAGGTGTTCAGGTTGGTTTGGAAGGTATGGGGGGGGTGGCTGGCTCTGGGTGAGGGGAGGACCCATTCTTCCCTGTCTTGCCCCTCCTAAAAATTTAAGACTATATTTTATACTTACTACAGAGTCAGGCTAATTTGGCTAGTTATTATATATATATATATATACACAGAAATGGTTGAAGTCATTTTAGGTGGTTCAATGATAAAGCTATTATAGTTGTCCTGAATTATTTAAAAAATAACCATATAGAGGTGGAGTTAACTTATTCTGTTTTTCAGGGAGTCAGGAATAGAATCAATATATGGAAATTATAAGGAGATGGTAGTTAATATTATAAAAGATTTCACAATTCCAAGTATTTAGCAAAGTAAGGAATACTTCTAGAGATAGTAAATAAAATCTTTATCATTTGAAGAATTTAAAGTTTATTTACAAGTGATGCAAAAGAAGGAATTTATGCATTGTGTATTTGTGTTTGAGTACATTGGTTTTGAAATATTCAGATGAACAGTGTAAATTTGTCTAATATGCCTTTCTATTCCATTGATTTTCTTTCCTAGCTTCTTCTGGATGTTTATTACTGCCCATATGGATTTATAGTTTATTCTTGAAGTAGTGTAACATATTTATATTTGTTGTCATCATTCAGAGGTATTTATTTGGGCAAATATACTTAAATCTAGCATTTAAAAAAATTTCTCTAGGAAGATTTACCTCTGGAAGTTCTCTCAGTAGCTCTGGCTTTTTAATTCTTGTACATAAATTTTCTATGACAAAAAAATCAAGTTTCAAAGACATTGTCAAATTTGTATCTGGCCCTACAGGAAGATTTCCTGTCTGCTTTCATTAGTTCAATCTGCTAAAGATATTAACTCCTACATAGTAGTTGGTTGTGGTAGAAACAATATTCTGTGTTAAATGAAAGAACTAAATCTAATATTAGTGTGAAAGTGAATCATTAAAGTGAAATAAATAAAATCATAAGCCATGTTAGTGAAACTGAGAAAATTCACTGTAAAAGACATTTGGAATTTTGCTATTAAACGTTGAAATTAAAATTCTTCTGTAACATTAATTTTGTTAAAAAACAAACAAACAAAAAAAAAACACCAGGGGATCCCTGGGTGACCCAGCAGTTTAGGGCCTGCCTTCAGTCCAGGGTGTGATCCTGGAGACCCAGGATCGAGTCCCGCATCGGGCTCCCTGCATGGAGCCTGCTTCTCCCTCTGCCTGTGTCTCTGCCCACCCCCTCTCTCTGTCTCTGTGTGTGTCTCTCATGAATAAATAAATAAATCTTAAAAAAAAACCACCCAAAACATATTCATGCTATGCTATGCTATGCTATGCTATCATGGTGATTCTGAAAGATAACCAACTTTGGCAGCAAAGAGAGCCTCTCAGTGAAGAAATAAAACTTATAGAGCAAATAGATGGTGAGATTAAGTTAACAAGAAAGTAGTAGATAATATGCTGCCAATTTGAAAGGCTTTTTAAAATACAAGTTTTACTGCTAAGTCTGAAAAACTGGAAGGAACTTTGCTTCCTCCAGTTTCATAAGTGATAACAGAATGAGACTGGTCAGGTAACCTCATTCACTTTGGGAAAGGCAAATATCTATATTCCAGGAATGTTTTGGGCTAGATGGTTGGAGGAACACCTAGGAATAAATGATGTAGTGATCTATCAAATTAAGGCATTTTCATATACTGGGAAACTATAATCTCCCAGATCAGTGTAACTATAAAAGAAAAAAGCTCAGACTTTAACAGAAGTGCTCAGATTTACATCTTTCATAACATTACTTAGTAATTTGTTTCATGTAAAGAGTCAAATATAATTTCATACCCAGAGGAAACACTAAAATTTCTCCTTTTTATGTTTTTTTGTAGGTATTTTTAATATTTTCAATCTTTAATAAATTAATATGTTCAACTTTTGCAGTCAGAGAAAAAATATGGCCACAACCCATAAAAACTGTGACACTTGATTGACATGAGATTCAGATCAGTCAACTGATCTAACTTTTCTAACTTTTCATTAACTTTTCTAACTCAATATAGTGAAATTTGCTTTGTAAAAAGAGAAATGCAGTAGTCCCCTTATCTACCAGGGATACATTCTGGGATTTCCTAGTGGATGCCTGAAACTGCAGGTAATTCCAAACCCTTTATCTACCACATTTTTTCCAATACATACATTCCTATGATAAAGCTGAATTTATAAGTAAGAGATTAACAATAATAACTGATAATAAAATAGAATAATTATAATAACATAATAAAACAATGTAATATAAAAATATAATAAAAGCTATGTGAAATACTTTATTGTATTTTACTCACCTTTCTTCTTGTGAGGATGTGAGATGATTAAATGCCTACATGATGAGAAGTGAGGTGGATGGTGTAGGCATCCTTATATGCATTATGCCTTCTGACAGGATTATCTCCTTCTAGATGGCAGTTGACAGCAGGTAGCTGAAGCCATGAAAAGTGAAACCATATATAAGAAAGAATTACTGTAACTGTTTCTAAGAGGTAGATTTATTTTTAGAGGAGTTTTCAGAGAATTGTTGGTTGACTTATGGTCTTCTCAGATACTATGTATAAGGAGTTTCAATGTAAAATCCTGAAAGCCAAAGGTAAACTTGATCTCTATTTTGCTAATTATAAATATATTCTCTAGTATGTGTGACTTGTCCTTAGTTGATGGCTATACAAATAGATAAATATATAAGAAACATTTTTAAAACAATTTTTATATGAACTATTCATATGGAATGAGAAATATATATGGCAGGCAAATAATGCCAAAATCACTGTACTACTGAAAAGGAGAAATGACCTTTTCTGTATTTTAATCTTTCACAATTATTGCAATTTGGTAATTATGTTCATCTAGTTCTTGTGTTTGATATTCCCATAGTTATTTGCTCTTTTCTTTTTGTCCCTTAATTTTTTCTTTTTTAAGTGGAATAATATTTCATTTGGTTTCCATAAGCTTTTTAGTCTCTCCTTTGTAGTTCATTAACAAATATTTTGTAGATCTTGTATTGTTTCCATATGGTTTAGACAGTTTTTTACTTCATGACTCTTGGCATTTAAGTAAATTACAGTTTATCAACTATAATGTATTTCTTTTGACCTATTGCATATTCATGTCAAACAACCTTTATTAATGAACAAATGAGGATTACTTGATTTACTAGATATTTGCATATTTATTGTCTGATTTAACCATATGAATATCAAACCCAGTTGAAACTTCATGAAACACATTAAATGCATATGTATCTTTTTCCTTTTAAAGATTTCATTTATTATTCATGAGAGATACACACAGAGAGAGGCAGAGACATAGGCAGAGAGAGAAACAGGCTCCATGCAGGGAGCCTGATGTGGGACTCGATCCGAGGACTCCAGGATCATGCCTTGGGCAGAAGGCAGATGCTCAACTGCTGAGCCATCCAGGTGTCCCTGCATATGTATCTTAAATGTATAGATAAATTTATGCATTCTATATTAACTTAAAATATATTATTAATCATTAGATAAATCTCTGAAAAAAGAAAACACTAGATTACTGAATCCTCACTATATACCCATAGCTACTGCAAGTCCACCACAAATATGTAGAGAGAGTATATATTAAACAATTTTCAACTTTTTATTATGTTAGGACTTTATATTCAAAATATATTTTATTTCCAACTCACTAGTTGTACTAAATCTTGAGTACATAATATAATGACTCATGTATAATAGGAAATCAATAATTGATCATTTTTTAATGAAAAAAAAGGTGAATGACCATAGTTGAATTGTTCATATGAGTTGAATAGCTCAATCAGTGGAAGCTCTAACTGTTCTGTGTTCCACCCAGTTCTAATTAGGTATCCTAAGGGCTAGATTGTTTCTTCTCAGGGTGCCTATTTTATCACACCAGCTATGTAAGAGAAACTAATCAAAAGAACCTGAAATGGATTATGCCATTTAAAAGTTCTTCCATTAAAGAGCTATAGCTGGAATTAACAGTGAGTCTCAATGATAGAAACTATTCCATTTTCTGGGGGAGGGGATATACTAAGTTAGAGGTAGACCTGAACCCAACAAAAGATTAGAATGTGTCGATACCACCATGATAACATTTTAACTGGCCTCTCTGGGCCATAGAAAATGTTTCCTTCTTTTATCTATCCTTAGGGCCAAGCACAGTTCCAACAAGAGTTTATAGAACATAATAGAAACTTAACAGGTGGTAAATGTCCCAGAATAGTAATAATCCTGTATGTCATCCTTTCTTAGATGTAAAATACTTCACATTTTATCATCTTCAAAATTGAATTGCAACTTACAATCAACAGCATTGTATATTTGCTATTGTATATTGCTATTCTAGATGGCAGTTATGACTTAGTTGTCATTGTCAATGCAAGCATCAATTTGGTCGTAACAGTTCATATTGTAACCATTTCTATTGACTTGTATGCATTGTTGGCATTTCGCATGTTAAGTGTAATTTCCATTTAAATATTACTCAAAAACTATTTAAAAATGAAAAAAAGAAAAAGGACCATTCACTGATTTGACATTGAAACAAAAAAATTATTGAGAATACATAAAGTCATGACACAAAAAAGCAGGATATACATGATATGAATGAGACAAATCAACTATGAAGTGGTTTATGAGACCTAAAAGAGGAAGATACAAAAAGTTGAAACTATGTATATTTTGTTATTGAAATGAAAGTGATGGCATAAGAAATTTCAAGTCTTCCAGAAGAGGGAGGAAATCTGTCAATGAGACTAATGAGACTAAAATATGTCATATTGGACTATTTTAAAATATTAGTGTCATTGTTTATTTATACTTTTTTTGGTGAGATTTAACATCATGTCTTATAAACTAATAGCTTAGATTCAGTGAAATTGAATTTAAAATTTAGTTAAAATGTATTGAGCATTTGGCGTATGCTGAACAGTTTATGACATTTATTTCAGGAAATATTTAATTTCAGGAAAGATTTAAAGGCAACTGTAAACATTACATTTAATCTTTATGCTGTAACTCAAAATAGGCCCCATCCTACCCACTTTAAATTTATGTAGAAAAGGATTCCATGAAGAATTCATATAAAGAGTCTATACAAGAACCAGGAATCAAATCTAGACCTTTTTGGCTCATGAACTCATGTTATTTCTACCATATTCCATTTCCCCCTTGGGGGGAAAAACATACAGTACTTTTGTTTCCATTTAGCTTAATGGCAATATATTACATGTTATTCTACTGGTTAAAGTGTAATATTGAATTTAATTAAAGACTTTAGATTTTATTTTTTAAGATATAGACATACAAAAATCAATCACACATACAAATATCCCCACACTTCCATTTATACAAGCATTCAACATTTTTCACAATAAAACATAATTTACTTTTGGCATTTCATTGTTTTGAGGTTTTGCATTTCTTTAGTACTTTGGTTATGAAGAATCACTATTGTGAATTTCTTTAATCAATTTAGTAAATTTTAAGAATTTTTAAATTTCCAAAAGACAAGTCCATGACTAAATGATTGTTGAAAATCTCCAAAATGATATTCTTCTTTAATTATGTCAGTGGATTCTACAAAAGAGCAAGTATCTTCTAAGGACAGCAAAGCGGATCTGATTTGGGTTTGGAAATAGAATACTCATGTTAGATTAAATAAAAGTGCCACTTAGATAACTAGGAGGTTTTGCAGATTCAGCTTTCCTATGAAAGAAACTGATTTTCATAAATTTTCACTTCCGATTAGACACCATTAGAAATCCCTAGGGGCTTCCATCTGAAGTGTGCACACAAATTCCATGAGAGCCCAATGCTAACAATACTCTCAAACAATTGTACTTCTTTTGTAAAACCTACTTCTGTTTCATTAAGAGATGACATCATTTGTCTAAGGGAGTGGTGGAAAAGCTGGTTTAAGACCAAGGAATATAGCTTAGCAGTAGTCCTTCAATACAGAGTTTATGGTTTTAAAATTAAATCATTCTTATTCCCAAATAAATGGCATTAAATATACTTTATTGCATTCTAATATTGCATTCTAATTTTATGATTCCATGCTTCCCAAATATACAGGTTTTATTTTGCATACTAGTTCAGGATTTTAGATTAATTAAACTTTGTGGAAGAAAGAACTTTTTTCTTAAGCCATAGACATGAAAGAAGTGATTAGGTATGTGCAGACGGCAATTTGTTCTAATGGTTTATCTTTGTTTCTAACCGTTTTTGCTTGTGTACATTTCCACCTGTTAAATTACTCTGTAATTTACTGTTTCCTGCTATTTGACAAGAAAACATTACAATCACAATAAAAAGTAATTTAAGGCTATTACCAATCAATGAAATATATCTCGGCCTCAAATGAGATTGAAATAATTTATGGGAATTTTACAGTCAAATTAGAATGGAGATTATTCCACAGGGGGGATTCAACTTCTACAAAACTGCAAGCATTATATATTTCCTAATAAGTTCTCACAGCCGAAACATGTCATTATTGGAAGGCGGCTTGGGAAATTCAATGCAATCAAAAGAATCTTACAAATAAATGCTAGCAAAAAAAGGGGTATTTGTGAACTCATAACTCAATAATGGATTTGAAGTTAATGCAAAATGAAGTTAATGCAACATTAAACCTAGGAGGCACATTGAGTTTGGTACTGGTGGATAACTCGCCACACATATTGTTTGTTGACTGACTGACTGACTTATATTCTTAACCCTAGGAAAGCTTCCTAATAGTAGGTAGCAATTTAGCAAAGGTACCACCTCTTCCTACTGCCGTTCAAAACTGAAATGTTGTAAAAAGGAAGCATTTTTGTTTCACTGTTGAAAAGCAATTACATTCATTTCCTCTTTTCCTGGCAAATGAAACCTCTGAGTTTGAAGGCTTTATGAGCAATGACAAGATTTGAATGTATTTTCTCAGAATTTTATGCTGAAAGTTCATGCAATTGAATTTTGCTTATTTATAAATCAACTCACATTCATCAAAAAAAGTGACAATGTTTGGAAAGGACAACAATTTCAAGAAAATAAATACTTAGGAACTATTGATAACACATGATTGAAAAATGGGCAAATCTATTATACCACCCTTTTGTTTTGCTAATAAACAAACATCAAACACTTATTTATTCTCTATTCACTTTCTCTTTTCCTTCTCTCACTGCTCATCTCCCAAGCTTTACCTGCCTGAATTTTTGTCAGTTATCTAAGTGAGAGTAAAAAGTTGAATTCCCCAAGTTAGACAAACGGAAACCAAACTGTTGTGGGTTTGAGAACTACATTAATTAATCATTCCTTTCGTGTGGATTTGCTAAATTCCCTCATCTGTTCAACTTAAAACTAGAATCTTTTTACTTTCCGTAAGGTCTATAAAAATGAGAAATGAACATGAAAGACGTAGGAGAATGATGTGGGGAACAGTATTTCATGACAAAAGGGGTAATACAGCTTTTATGAGAATACAAATTGTATCAAGCATGAAAATATGTTAAGCAATTGTTTTTAAGGTAATCTTAACTCCCGTGAGGAAGTATTGTGATTTAATTATCTTTATGTGAGTTTTAATGAAATACAACAAATTATTTCTGCTCAAAAAATCACTATTGGAATTAAATTTAAATGCATGAGAATAAATTAAATAAATAAATAAATAAATAAATAAATAAATAAATAAATAAATAAATAAATAAGAATGTTGCTCTACATTCCTGTGAGTCATCCAGAATGCTTATCTCATTTAAATTTTGGAAATTTCCAATAATTCCCTGGGATAAGTGAACATTATTCATTCTTTAAATGAGAAGACATTTATTGTGTTACTCAAGTGTAGTAGCTAAAAAGACAAGTAAAGTATGGGCTCAGCTTTCAAAGCAATGATAAAGGGTAAGAAGGCAGTGATGCAACAAGCTTAAGAATGTAAAAGATCTGTTTCATGCTTTCTTATGGCATGATATGTACACTCACTTATTTGTTTGACATTTGAACAAACCTAGATATGGCAGATTATACCTTTGTATCTTCTAATTTATACACTAGGAGCTAAATTGTTGAGTAATGCATTTGAATAATCACATAGACACAGGCTGTTGGAAAAGATTAGATTTGTCATCAGTGGTTTTTTTGTTTTTTTTTTTTTTTGCAGCTCAGCAAAGTTATTTGTGCAATTATTAGAAGATGAGGATTGCCGTAGTGAATGTAGCTTGAAGCCACTTTCAATTTGCCACAGGACTGGCAAATAGAGCCTCACCTTAATGACTCCAAAGTGCTCCCTAACACCTTGATCGTGAAGAAAATTGATGAAACTCACAGATGCAGAACTGCTGAGGGAGACAGAATTTAACTACAGACTCTGTGACCATAAATGAAGGCTGCCATCTTCCTTTTTTATGAAATAAATAAAAAGAATATTGATTCTTTCAAAGTAAACATCTCAGTCTTACTAGTGGCAAGTGCTATTGCCTATAAAGACAACGTTAATATCTATATTTGATCTGTATCTATAATGTTTACAAAATAATATGTCCTTTTCTAAAATAAATATTTTATTTATTTATTTATGAGACAGAGAGAGAGAGAGAGGCAGAGACACAGGCAGAGGAAAAAGCAGGCTCCATGTAGGGAGCCTGACATGGGACTCCTGGGTCTCCAGGATCAGGCCCTGGGCTGAAGGCGGCGCTAAACCGCTGAGCTATCTGGGCTGCCCATATGTCCTGTTTTTATTTGCCAAAGAATTATGTCTATTTTTCTTTTAATCTTCTTGAAGAACACTGTATTCCCAATTTATGAATGAGAAAAATGAAATAGAGAATTAAGAAAATTGTCCATGATCATTCATTCAATAAAAGGATGAACTAAGGTTTAGTTACAAGCCTGTTTTAGGCTGAATGTTTGTGCACCCCCAAATTCATATTTTGGAATCAAAAACTTTGATGTGATGTAATTAACAGGCAGTGCCTTTAGTAGATAGTTATATCATGAGCATGGAGCCCTCATGAATAGCATTAGTGTCTTTTAAGATACACAAGAGAGATGATTTCTCAGCCATGTGAAGATACAACAAGAAGGCGGCCCCCTGCAAACCAAGAAATGGGCTCTCACCAGACACCGTAACTGCTCGTGCTTTGATCTTCGCCTTCCCAGCCTCGAGAAATGTGACAAATAAATATTTCTTATTTAAACCACCCAGCCAATATTCTGTTAGAGCAGACAGGGTCTGAATTCCAAAAACAATGTTGTATGCTACCTCATGTTGAGTTTTATTATCTCACACGTACAATAGGTAGTACTTATGTAGATTAAATACAAACTGTTTTACCTTAAGAGTTTTATAGTTTTCAGATCTTTGAAAGTTTGATTTATATTTATATTCCACATTTAAGTACTTTCTCAGGAGTACACTACCTCTGCAAGAATGTGGTAATGATTCTATAAAGACGCCATCTGCTATACACAAAACTTATCCTATTAATAGGAAACAAAAGAGAGAAAGTAATTTGATTCCTTGTTTTAAAGAAGGTAAAAGTATAATACACTCAAGTGAAAGTGTTGTTTGTGATTGGAGGGAATACAAATTCTCTCTTCCCAATCTACTATGGTTCAAGGTTTGGATTTGTATATTCAATCTGCTATTTACTGTTGGGCAAGTTACCTAATCTTTTTCTGCTTAAATTTCCATATATATTAAATGAGAAAAATGATATCACATATCTCATATGGCATTCTAGTAATTGAGGAAACTCATATGTTTAAATTATTTAGGACAGTGTTATTTAATAAGCTCTCAATAAATGCTCACTGCAACAACTACATTTATTATTCCTGATAGTGCTACTTACTATGTATAATCCAAACCCCCTATTGTTTAATTTTATTTTCTTTTTCTCACAATAGCCTTGTAAAGCTGAGACTCATTAAAATATTTTGGATTTTTACACAACATTAAATAGTCCAGTTGCATTAATTTTTCATTGAATATATAATCATGTTTTTAATGTCTTGAGATCTTTATTTTTCTGACTTTGATAGAGTATAATTTTGAGAAGGTGCTTGAATAAAAGTAAGAAATGAATATATGTTAGTAATATTTTTACTTTTTTGACAACAAAGCTTAATATTCACCATTTTTATATTTATTTACATGCATACATAGCAGTTCTGATTATGTTGAGATATTTATGTCTCACCACTCAAAGTTTAACTTGATATTGAGAAAAAATATATATACTCACCTATACCTTTATAGATTTCCATGATTATTCTGAATTATGTGTCACTGATTGTTTTTTTTTAAATAGAGTCCTTTCCCTATATACAGTCTTCGTAGTAACAATTTTAACTTTAGTATAATGTAGGACTTAATGAGCATATTATCATTTCTTCTACAGAAATTAATAATAGAAATATTGAATAGCCTTAGTATATCTGAAATACTTTCAAGTACCTGCAGTTTGCTAGAGATAACTACGTTGTGGTTTAGAGAAAAGTTAACATCAAGTCATTCATTCCCAGGTTTTATTTTAAAACAGAGCAACCTTCACATGATCAAAAGCAATTGTATCTTTTATATACATATATTTATTGTAAGATGTATATTATAAAACATATAAGATAATGTGCAGTAGCCTTTTATTATATGATCATGTTAATAGATTTAAATTCTAAAGATGTGGTTAACTTGCAAAGGAAATCATAGTTGTTGCAACGATATCCTAGTAATAACTATTTATATTTCTTGTTCTTGGATTTGTTTTTAAATTAACTTTTAGGGACCTCTGGGTGGCTCAGCAGTTGAGTGTCTGCCTTTGGCCCAGGGCATGATCCTGGAGTCCTGGGATCGAGTTCCACACTGTGCTCCCCTGGAGCCTGCCTCTCCTGCTGTCTCTGTCTCTGCCTTTCTCTCTGTGTCTCTCATAAATAAATAAATTAAGTATTTAAATAAAAAATAAATTAACTTTGAATATAGTTAATAAGCAAATATTGTTTAACAATAAACTTCAAACTCCAAATTGCCTTATTATGCATGTATTACCACAATATATGAGCAAAATTTCAAGTCACATGATACTTTCTCAGTCTTTGTTTTGTTGATTTGCTTTTAGTAGAATAATTTATAGTAGATTTTAAATATATAAGAGAAGAAGAAAAAATAGTTTTTTATAGTTATACATTTTTACCATTGTTGGCACTCTTCAATCATTTCTGTAGATATAGATTTCTATCCAACAAAATTTACTCAGCCTAAAAATATCTTCCTTCAGTGTTTTGTTTGGTTTTGTTTTGTTTAGTGTAGTCTTTTTTCTCTGGCAAAATTTTCTCTCAAATTTTAACTGAAAATTTAAAAAGTCATTTTGGAAGGATATTTTTTGCTAGACATAGAATTATAGAACAACAGTCCCATTTTATTCTGACCTCATTGGGAAATCAACTGTCATTCTCATCATTATTTCCTGGTATGCAATGTATCTTATTATTTGACATTTTTAGGATTTCCTCTTTATTATTGATTTTTAGCATACCTTGGTCTGGTTTCCTTTATAGTCGTTCTGCTTAGAATTTTTTGAGGTTCTTGAATCTGTTTGATATTTTTAATATAATTTGGAAAATTTTTGGCCAATATCTCTTATTTTTTTAACCCTATTTTGTTTCTCCCTTCCTTCTGGCTCACTTTATATCCATGGGTTACTGATGCTTTGTCCATTTTTTCAATATTTTTGGCTTGGAAAATTTACGTTAACTTATCTCCAAGTTCACTAATCCTTTCTCCTGTTGTTATTGATATGTTAAATCCATTCAATTAATGTTTAATTTTAAATTGTAGGTTTTCATTTTAGGATTTTAACTTGGTTTATTTTAAGACATTTAATGTCTCTCAAACTTTCCCAATTCCTTCCTCAATATTTTTACATTATTTACTATAGATTCTTTAATATATTTGTTATAATTATTTTAAAGTTTCAACCATTTGGATTATCCATTAGACTGTTTCTACTGGCTTTTCCCTCCCATTTTGTATAGGTTATTAGTTATATAATTGCATATAACTGTTATATATAATATTAATTTCTAGTAACTTTTTATTGTAAATTGGCATTGTGGATGATACATGTGGAGAATCTGGATTCTATTAACTTTCTCTATAGAATGTTGTATTGCAATAAATACTTGCAGAAAACATTAACCTTTTAGAAAGTTTTAAGGAAGAGTAGATTTTGATTCTGCCCATATTTCTAGGATGAAAGCCTTAGTCTTAGGATATAGTTCTTACTCCTAGAATGTGGCATATCCACTGCCACATTTAGGAATGATTAAGCAGACATTTACCTCTTGACTTCTCAAGAATTGAACTCTAAATCTGGATTTCCAATATTAAGCAGCTGCTTAAATCAGATTTTAAACTATCCCTCTGTTCCTTTTCCCCTGAAAGGAATTCTCATAGTTGAACTATGAACTTCTATGCCTTTCAAACTGAGGGTCATGTGCACACAGATTCAGAAGGACAGCTCTGGTTCCCTCTTTGATGGAATACTCCCTCCTCCCCACCCCCCAAATGTTCTGGTAGCCTGAAATTCTGACTTCTGATTCCCCACATAAATAAGGCTGCTTCTTTCTATTAAATTTTATTTTAATATGCCTGAAGCTAAATATTTTCCATGATGTAAAAACCAAATAAATGTGTTAACATCATCCAAGGTGTTCTTTTTCTTAATTTATGGGTTGAGGTCTCCCCAGTTCCTGACTGCTTTTGGTTGCTCTCAGTTGCCTTTAATATTGAATTCTTCATTTTTCTTCTCTCCCACCATCCCCCACTCTGGAACGGTTCTGCATTTCCTGTTTCTTTATCTTTCAATATAAAATTCTGGATAACTTATTAAGAAATATCTTTTAATTCAGTAGATCTCATTTGAGTTTATCTAAAATATATATGATTATTTTAAGGTTTTTTTTAAAGTTTATTTCCAATATACTCAATGTACAGTTATATTAGTTTCAGGCGTATAATTCACAGTTCTACAGAGTATTCAATGCCCATGACAATATGTGTACTCTTTTTTTTAAAGATTTTATTATTTTATTCATGAGAGACACACAGAGAGAGAGGCAGAGGAAGAAGCAGGGAGCCTAGTGTGGGACTAGATCTCAGGACCCCTTGATCACGACCTGAGTCAAAGGCAGATGCTCAACCCAGGTGCCCCCAATATGTGTACTCTTAATCCCTTTCACTTATTTCACCTCTTCCCATACGCACCTCATCAAACCACCAGTTTGTTCTCTATCTTTAAGAGTTTGTTATATTTTTGTTCATCTCTGTTTTCTTTGTTTCTTGTTTCTTAAATTCCACATACAAATGAGATCATATGGTATTTGTGTTTTTCTCACTGACTTATTTATAAATAGTTCCATTCACATAGATAGATTTTTGTTCCCTGGGAAATAACCAAAAGATCAGAAAAAATAGTGAATTATTTACTATTACCATTTACATAGAATATATAGAAAATAATACTAATACTGATACTAATACTAATAATAATAATAAGGTTCAAAGGAGCAGCAAATTGGAAGAATCAAGAATGAATATAAATAATATGTACAGGGAAAGTATATTTCCAAAAAAATCTTTCATATCAGAGGATAATATAATGACATCTTTAAAGAGCTAAGAGTAAAATAGCCAGGGGTCGTACACCTCTTGATTTTGGCTCAGGTCATGATCTCAAGGTTGTGAGATCGAGCCCTGTGTGGAACTCCATGTTCAGCACAGAGTCTATTTGGGTTTCTCTCTCCCTCTCCTTTAGCTTCTCCTTGAGCCTTTTCTAAAATAAATAAATAATTTTTTAAAAAAATTTAAAATGCTTAATCTAGAATGATGCAAGAAAGATGGAAAAGAGAACAAAAACAAATGGGACAAATAATAACAAATAGCAAGATGGTTGGCTTAAGCCTAAATATCTTAATATAATATAAAAATGTAAATTGACTTAATATTTCAAATAAAACTATTATATGTTTGGATAAAAAAAGTAAGGCTCATCTGTGTGCTTAATTACAAGAGAAAGACTTTAGTATATAAAATGAAAATGAGGGCAACCTGGGTGGCTGAGAAGATTCAGAAGATGGCTTCAGGGCAACCTGAAGGCTCACCTGCCTTCAGCGGTAGGGCATGATCCTGGAGATCTGGGGTTGAGTCCTACATCGGGCTCCCTGCACGGGAGCTTCTGCCTCTGTCTGTGTCTCTGCCTCTCTCTCTGTGTCTCTCATGAATAAATAAATGAAAATTTTAAAATAAAATAAAATGAAAATGATACAAAATATCTCTTGCAAATACTGTTCATAAGAATATTTCTATGTATATATTAGGAAAAGTAGATTCCAAGACAAAGAGTATTTACCAGAGAAAAAGAAATAGCATTTCATAATGATAATAGGGTCAATTTATCATGAAGAGATATCAAGAAAATCCTTAATGTTTAGCCACTAATAACAGAGCTTTAATGTACATAAAAAATAGTTTGACAGAACTGATGAAACAAAACACAAATAAATTTAAAATTTAAACATACACTTTTCACAGTAATTGGAATGAGAAGACAAAGTTCAATAAGAATATAAAAGTTCTGATAACATTATCAACTATTGACCTGAGAGCACTGTATACAATTTTAAAGTACCATACTCAACTTGTGCAAAAGACACTTTATTAATACACATGGTAAACTGAATAGAGATAGATTTTATGGAAGACCCTCAAACAAGTCTCAATACATTTCAAATAAATTAAGTCATACAGAATGTATTCCATGACTATAACTGAATTAAATTTGAAATCAATACAAAAAAGTCAATACAAAAATCTACGTCAGTAGGATTTAGAGTATTCTAAATATGTAGGAATAAAGTCAAGCAATTCTAAATAATCCATATATCCAATAATCAGCAAAGTAAATTTAAAAGGGATCTAAATGGAATGATAATGAAAACACAACATAGCAAAAATTATAGGATATTTGTATCTATTTGTCTAAAACTGTTTAGAAAAAAAATCATAGTTTAGATTTAAATCTTGTAAGTTAAAATCCTTATGCAACAAAATAAGATTCTAAAATTCCACTTAACATGCTAGAAAAAGAGCAAATTAAACTCAAATAAATTCTAGATAAAAGTCCCTTCTGGAACACCTGGTGGCTCAGTGGTTGAGCTTCTGCCTTCAGCTCAGGGTATGATCCTGGTGTCTCGGATTTAGTCCCACATTGGGCTCCCTGCATAGAGCTTGCTTTTCTCTCTGCCTGTCTCTCTCTCTCTCTCTCTCTCTCTGTGTCTCATGGAATAAATAAATAAAATCTTAAAAAGTTTTAAAATAAAAAATTAGCTTAAAAAATAGATATCTGGCATAATATAGTAAGTCTTCGTTGACAACAAATACTTTCAGATCAATGAAAAAATAAAATTTAATATTTTAACTCATGAATATTTTCCATGTAGTATTAAACAATTTTTAATTAATTAATTAATTAATTTTAATAATTTTTAATTTAAATCCAAACTTGGATTCAGATGTTTTTGTAATTTACTGTATTCTCTTAAGTAAGGTATCTGTAACAATTTATTTATTATTATTTTTTATCTGTAACAATTTATATAAAATTCTTATAGATTCCTTTGTTTCTAAGGCTATTGGGATAAAATTCCTTGTCTGCAAATAGCTTTCTTAATTATATATATATATGTATATATTTCTTTTGATAACTATTTCCAATCCCTGGAAGCTGAGATTTCTTTTATATTCCACACTGGTACTCTTAGCTTTTCTCTTCTCTAGACCTGAAATTCCTGCTTGAGTCTAAGCACATTCTCATGCATTCAGACATTTCTAGGGAGAGAAATGCAGTACTTCTGGGGATTATATTATTCTAATTAAGAAAAAAAATGGTTGCAAAAATTTGGTTCAAAGACCAGCGTGAGAAAGGATGATTCTGAATCAGAATTGAATTAAGTTATTCAGGGCTTCCTTCCTCTGACCCCTCCCCCCACCATAGATATATGCTGAGTCTTTAAGGCCTGTAATTAACAATTGAGTAAAAGCTCAAACATCTCCTTGGGACATTGAGAGCACAAGGCAGCCATGGTGTCAGTGCCAGCAGCTCCTGAAGCAGTAGAAGGCACTGCCAGCTGCTTTGGCAGCAAAATAAATAACGCCTCAAGGCAGACATCAGCGCTGTCCACATTAAACATTGGCAGCCTCAGAGTTTGGCAAGGGATTAACAGAGTGTGTATTAAGGATATATGGGGTGGGAGTGGAGGCCGTTAGCATGCTAACTGGATTCCAATAGGAGTCCTCCAATGAAGAAAGTTAAACTGCCTCCCGAAAAGTTCTAGAATTCACTGGCAGGCATTTGAGACCATGCTAAAGTTACAATTTAACAGAAGGCTTGAACTAGAGGAATATTTCTTGACAATATTATTGAATTCTGTTTTAACTATCTCAACGCTTAGTATGTTCTCACTCCATTGATGTTGTGGCTCAGAAACTATGACTTATTCTAGTCCTCTATCCAGTGATTATATAGCCACGGAATCTTCTTGCTAATCCCAAGGACATAATTACCTGGTCATCCTGGAATAACTCTCTTTTTACCACCAGTAATCTACCTGCTTGGTAATTAATGGCTTATGTTTAATAACAATCTTTTTCTAAAAGATAAGTGTTGCCCTGAATATTTACTCTTTTTCAATATCACCTAATGCACACTCACTAGGTCTAGGATTGTCAACATACACTATTCTAACAACTCATATGCTATTTTTAATAGCATATTAAAACTTTATTTTAAACTTTATTTAAACTTTAAACTTTATTTTAAACCTTATTTTTCAATCAAAGCAAATTTTTAAAAAACATTATCTAAAATATTTAAAAAGAAAACTCAGAAATTTTTCAGTCATTTTATGATAGCTAGTAAAATCATTCATACCAAATCAGAATCTGACCTTTCAATGAGGACTCATGTCTAATATTTGAGCAAAACAGGGCGTGGAGGCAAGAGTAGAAAAATCTAATGTTATGTCCTATACCAGTGCATCATGTTTACTCATATGCAGCTGTGTTATATTTATGGGCAATGTTTTTCATTTAGACCAGTATGCCCATATTGGAAATGTTTGTTAAGTAGAGGATATTTAAGACATATTTTAATGATATCAATGTTTTTCTGTATCATAATTTTCAGATTGGCCATTTAACAAAGAAAATGGAGTACAGGCAAATGTACTTAAAATATTTTCACAAAAGAGTGGATCGTCTATTTTATGACACATGCATCTGGAAGACAATTTTAATACCTGTTTCTAACACCTCAGGTTTAAAAGAAAGTAATAGTATGGCTTAGAATTTTAAAGGGTTTCTGATATTTCAAAGTCAACTAATACAATTTATACAGAAATTAGGCACATTTACTTCAAATATTAGGTCTCTCTAAGAATACAGGAGTGCAGTACATGGTTAACATGTTTCCCAAGACAACACATAAGCAATACTTTCACAGTTTTGGAAGAAAAAAATTGTGTCCCATAAAGCTCAAAGATTCTTATTTCTGGACTTCTTGTACAATCTTTCAATCATATCGAAGTTCGGAAATAAGAGCCTCCTTTAAACTGAAAATGAAGGGACTCAGATGTATGGAAGACTGACAGAGATGCCTCGTTCTGTGTGTAATCTGAATACTTTTCAATAAAGGTATTTTTCACTTTCTCCTTTTTTTTTTTTTTAAATCTTATGCAAAATGTGTGTTAGGAGTATTCCTTCAATTTTATGCCTCATTGCTGTGGCACTCCAAGGCAAATGTTCCATTTCTCATTGTCTTCAGCAGAATTGCTGTCCTTTGTAAATGGTCCTTACTTGATTCCTGATGGTTGTCACCCCCTTTATGATTGCTAGGGTGATCCAGGACAGCACAGTATTTCCACTTCCCCTCAGGCTAACTCTACTACAGAGGTCCAGATTCTTCATACTCCTCTGATCTCAGCACTGATTCTTGAACAAAAGCTTTTATTAATATTTATGTCTCATCCAGAGAGACACCTTGTTTGGAGAAGTGAATGAAAGATTGTAGTGAATAATCATTATTCATCTGGGTAATGATTCACATTTCTCATCTCTGAAGTGAGAAAAGTTTTGAAGTTTGCCCAGCATATTCAATGTTAGCCTGAGGGATTATATTGACTTTAGATATCCTATCACCTCCAACGTATAACTGAGGCTCTTCTTCTCAAGTAAATCCTATATAAACAACATAACTTTAATTACATATACTTTATAGTTTTGATTTGAGGATGCTATTAAGATGCCATTGATTTGAGGATGCTATTTGTTCACGATTAAAGAATTTACAAGTATGTTGCATGCTGCATAATTTTCTTTACAGTAAATTGTATATGTTTTCTTTTACTTAGTCCTGTAAATTTTACATTATTTGCAGAATAAAACCATGATTTTGCTAGTGTTTGAACATCCTAATCAATTAGTAGCTATGCTATTATAGATGAAAGATGCTTAATTGGCCTTAGATAGGTCGTTTCACCTCCCTAGGCTTTGTTTATCTCATCTATAAATTAAGCATTAAGTTGGATGTTATTTATTGTTTCTTCACACCTAAAAAGTCTTTTTTTTTGTATGTGACAAAGCAGGTAACTAGAGCAACAGATTCACTAATAGAAGTTGTCTTTTCTCTCATTTCTCAATACAATCCTACACACATACCCCGTGTGTCTATGCCAACTGTATGAACAATGATCTAAACATCACCTATATAATTATGAAAATATATATAATTATACATATAGAAATAAATACAAACATAACAGCTTAGAATTTTATAAATGGTCCTACAATCATCTCTTCCACTATGTTTTGGACATCCTATCTTAATGAACTCTTCTTCATTTAGGAATTCTAGCCACACTATCCTCCTCATTATTATTCCATAATATTGAGCCTTCTCCAGCCTCAGGAATTTTGACCTTGAATTTTCTACTTCCTTAAATATTCTTTCCCCAGATACTTATATTTCTTGTTCTTTCTCCCTCTCTCTCTCTCTTAGTCTCAATTATGATCTTACCTGTCCAAAAAAAAAAAAAGCCAATTCATTTTATATAAAACTACATCCACCTTTTTCATACATACCTATGAATACATAAGAAAAAGAAAAAATAAGTTAAGTGACGTGCAAAATGTATTTCTATACATTGAGGTGAAGCATATAGAATTGAAGATTGCTGTTTGTGTTGTAACTGTACAACCATTGTACCAACTAAGCATATCGTATTTTGGTGGAAGGAGCATTTAAGTGAAACTTCATTACTTTGATGAGTTCAATTCTATGAAATTCATTATTTTTTAATGAATTTCTCCATCTGCTAAACGATGAAGTGAGAGAAAATATATAAGTGGTAGCTGTAGGGAAAAGCAAGAATAAAACACTAGGTAAAGCTTGGAATGGCAGAAGTCTCTAAGAGGTTTTAGAGACGAGGAGTTTGTGGCTTTCAGGAGAAGAAAACTAGATCTGGCATGAAGAGCTCACCTTGAACTCCCTAAGGTAAACGTTAGTAGCCCTGAAGCCTAGGCACTTGTCTGTAGGAAGTCATTTCAAGTGTTAATTTAAAATCCTAACAGAAAGCTAGTGCAAAGTGCTATAATGTTAACATCAAAGGGGGGAAAAACATTATTAAGAAAGGGAAGTTGATCTTTTTAACCAATGCATTTTTCAATAAACTTTATTGTAAAAGTTGAAGACAATGTGTCTATGTGGAAATGAATCACATCTCAACTGTGGCACCTCACACATCATGATGATATATCCAGGTTGCGGGCTTTCTAAAAGCACATCAGTTGAAATCATGACATAAAAGCAATTTCTCCCAAAAGTCACAGTAAGATTGCCTCGTTTTTAAAACAGTAACTTGTATAGTTTAAAAAATCTCCTTTCCCATATTTCCTTTTGAAGAAATATAAGAAGACTGGCAAGATCTAGAAAAGCATTACACATTAAATGTAAACATAGAACAGATATTCTTGATTTAAAACCGTGAATGAGATTTTTAAGGAATCTCGGAGACGTGTGAAAAAAAAATCCAAGTCACAAATCACATTTATCCAAATTTTAACATATATCCAAAGATGGAAGAAAAGTGAATCATGAATCTACACAGGAAATGTACTTTTTTACATATTCATATGTTTATGTTTAGTTATGTATATGTGCACTCAATCCAAATCAGAGGGATGTTTTTTAAATATACAAAACATAATATCAAACATAAAAGCAAAATATATTTCTCGGATTAATATTTTTGACAATGTGAGCAAGAAATGTGATGATTGAAAGAGACTTGAGTCCATCCTTAATCTCTCTCCTAATTTATCATCCCTTTACCGATGTATGCATGCACATGTACACATATAATCCAAAATTGGCTCCTTCTCTTCACCATCTTTTCTAATACAAACCTGATCTGACATGGGATCATCTCTCTAGGAGACTCTTATAGTAGCATCCTACATAGCACCCCTGATATTAATGATAGCTCATGAGGAAGATACTCTTTTTGGTTTAAAGATTTATTTATTCATGAGAGACACAGAGAGAGAGAAAGAGACACAGGCAGAAGTAGGAGACTCCCTGCGGGGATCCCAATGTGAGACTCAATCCTAGGTCCCGGGGATCACGACCTGAGCCAAAGGCAGAGGCTCAACTACTGAGCCACCCAGGCACCCCAGAAGATACTCTTCATAGAGAAATCATTTTAAATGGTCAGATCATATGATGCTGCTTCTCAAAATCTCCAGTGGCTTCGCATTTCAACTCACAGTAATACTCATGAGCTTAGAATTTTATAAATGGTCTTACAATTATCCCTCCCACTTTGTTTTAGATCTCATATCTTAATATTCTCCTTCTCTTTCAGATACTACAGCCACACTGGCTTCCTGGTTGTTATTCCAACACACTGAACCTGCTTCTGTCCCAGGAATTTTGAACTTGAATTTCCCACTTCCTGAAATGTTCTTTCCCCAGATAGCCATATCGTTTCCCTCCCTATTTTCTTTCAAATGTCCTCTAATCTCACCTTATCTGAAAAGCAATTCTTGTTCATCCTTATAAAAAGATATCCATTTCACTGAAACCCTATCCTTATACCCTGTCTTACTTCTCTTCGTAACACCAATCTCCACTTATCATATTATATATTTGTTATTTATTTGTTTAACAACAAGGGCAAGTGCTATATCAGTTGATATCTACTGATGACAGATTGGATATTCAGCAGCATCAGCAGTGAGATAAGGTTGGTTAGGAGGAGCCCAACATGTTTGTCTCTTCTACAATTGATTCACTTTTAAAGGGCTCATCACATAAGCAATGGGAAGGATGAGAATGATTGATCCTTTTTAAAAAATCTTCTAGTCCACTTTGCTGGTTAACTGCTTCTTGTGTAATAGGTGATCTCTGGTAGGCATTAATAGGAGACACATAAATACACATGTCTTTTGCCTACTTCTGAAGGTCCACTCATATTCCTGTTTCCTGATTTCTGTTTATCAGCTCTTCCAAGGCCCCTGACCAACCATTCAAGTCATCTGTCACTGTCAAGGCATTTATGTGCATGTTTATATATACATGGCTAATCCTTCCAACTATATAAAATAAAATAACCAAAAATATCACTCATAACTCAGAATATCCCTGAGTAGTGTTGTAGAGCAATCCATTTTCAGACCTATCAGTGAGCTGGTATGTTCCAGTCTACCACAGTCCATTAGGATAAGGGTCTTTTTATTTTTATTTATTTATTTATTTTTGATAGGGTCTTATTTTATTTTATTTTATTATTTTATTTTATTTTTTATTGGTGTTCAATTTACCAACATACAGAATAACCCCCAGTGCCTGTCACCCATTCACTCCCACCCCCCGCCCTCCTCCCCTTCCACCACCCCTAGTTCATTTCCCAGAGTTAGCAGTCTTTACGTTCTGTCTCCCTTTCTGATATTTCCTACACATTTCTTCTCCCTTCCCTTATATTCCCTTTCACTATTATTTATATTCCCCACATGAATGAGAACATATAATGTTTGTCCTTCTCCGACTGACTTACTTCACTCAGCATAATACCCTCCAGTTCCATCCACGTTGAAGCAAATGGTGGGTATTTGTCGTTTCTAATAGCTGAGGAATATTCCATTGTATGCATAAACCACATCTTCTTTATCCATTCATCTTTCGAAGGACACCGAGGCTCCTTCCACAGTTTGGCTATCGTGGCCATTGCTGCTAGAAACATCGGGGTGCAGGTGTCCCAGCGTTTCATTGCATCTGTATCTTTGGGGTCAATCCCCAGCAGTGCAATTTCTGGGTCGTAGGGCAGGTCTATTTTTAACTCTTTGAGGAACCTCCAGACAGTTTTCCAGAGTGGCTGCACCAGTTCACATTCCCACCAACAATGTAAGAGGGTTCAATAAGGGTCTTTTTAAAACAGTCATGCAGAACTTCTAGCTTTCACAGCATTTCCTAAATTGAACTTGATTGAACTGAATTTGTCACATCTCTTTATTTGTGACTTCTAAAAGAAGTTAACAAAGCAGTTAATAGTTAAAAAGCAATTAACAAAGTTATCAAAATCAGTTAACTAAACAAAGCACAGTCTTCCTGAGGGTGTGCTTGCTAGGGTTACTGCTATTAGTAATATTTTAGGTTGGATTACTCTGAATGCACACCTTGAAACAAGGTCTCACATGAAATTAATTCATTATATTATTCCAGAGAATAGCAGTTGGGTAGTATAGAAAGTGAGATGAAGAAGGAGAAAAAACCCATACATGGGAGAGTTATTCAGGTCATCACCATGAGAGGCTTGTTTCAATTGGGGCCTTTGCAGAAGCACAGAATGCCTCCAAATGCTATTTGCCTTTCCATAAGCTCTTAACTTTAGTTGGTTGAATATTACCCCTAAATGATAACTTTTCCTTATTTCTATGTCACTCCTGCTGCTCTAAGTGTCCACTACATAGTAAAAGTCCTAGAGCTAAAAAATGAAATGGTGGTATGCATGTGAAGTGAGGCCCTGTCAGCTTAAAGTGAATCTTTGCCTGGGAAGACTGCATGATACCATTTACCCAAGCCTTGAATAGAATCAGAGATAAGGTCAGGTTGATGAGCTTGAAGCAAGCATTCTTGCTATTACCTTAGGCCTCATAAATCAGCTACTTAACGATTTGGTCCAAATTTTTGTCACTTATTGAATTCAAACATATAAATGTAGTTTTTGGAATTCACTTCCAGCACTTAATTAATAAAAAATTCCCTAGACAACATATTCTCTCTCCAAACATTTTGCAAGTCAGTGATTTTACATGATCACAAAAAAATTTAGCAGAGATTATAGAAAAAAAACAAGGTAGAAAATTTAAATCATAATCTTAGATTAAAGAAAAGAAATATATTCCAGAAATTAGCTGGGGCATGGATAGTAATTTCCTGAGTCTCAATTCCATTGGTAGACTTTCCCAAAATTGATAAGACTAAGACTCTACTAACTTAATTTCCAACTCTCCTTTCAGAACTATCTTTCTCCTGTTCTGAAGGGGAAAGACATGCTTCTCATTGGTATCTTATTACAACAAAGCTGATACCCATAGAAGTAAAACAAGAGAGATTTGCTAAGATATTCAGAGGAGGTTAGCCTGTGTTGTTTTTTCTTTCCTTTTCTTCCTTCCTTCCTCCCTCCCTCCCTTCCTTCCTTTCTTTCATTCATTCGTTCATTCATTCTTTTTGCTTTCTGCTTTAAAATTAGAAATTTAGAAGGGCGATGTTTCCACAAGATATTTGTTAACCTGTTTTTTTAGAATTAAAAAAAATAAAGCTAGATTGTTCTGAAAGAAATTACTTCTGATTTGATTCATTGGTTTGATGATATTAATGAGCTTTGTCAACTTACCTATATGGCAGATACTTTCCAGAAATGAAAATGAACTAAATATCCAGCTTCAAGGTTTAATGAATATATGAAGTACAATACACTGGGATTAAGCTTTAAAGTTATTTAAATGTATGTGAAAATGCTATATATCAATTAAACTGTGTGAGAAATCAATAATTTTAAAATAGGGGATAAGAATTTAAAAAACTGAGTACAATTAAAGGTAGAAAAGGGTAACTGATTATTACACTTGTATTTGTAAGAATATTATAAATAAATACCTTAGTAATACTGGAGGTTATATTCACCCCCTAAATTACCCAGCATATGTAAATTAAAATATACTTTAGTATCAGGAGCTTATATGGGGGATGAGTTTAGGATGAACCCTGGCTTGATTCCTCTAGTAACTCAGGGAAACAGACCATGGATCAAAGCAAACAACTTATTGATTGAGAAGATCTCCCTTTCTCCATTAGGGAGCAGATGGTTGAAGCTAAGCATTTATCCTCATCAGCCACTTTGTTGCTAGTTTTATACAAGGGTGCACAGTTCAAATTGGATGCTTAGATGGCGATCAGAGCCTGGTTTGGATTTCTTTCTTTTCTTGTAACTTATCCCTGGGAAACAACAACAGCTCATTTCTTTTAACTTTGTTCTTTTCTTCTAAAATCCCTCTCCACTGTTATACTCTCAAGCCTCCAGCTGATTGTATATTCATGAGTTTGCAATAAAGTTGCTGAAGCAGTATGGTCTATATAGCCATTATAGCATCTTTAAAATTTGACATACAGTTCTCTCTCTGCCTCTCTCTCTCACTAGGATATTAAATTATAGATTACATTTGGTAAATTAAGATTATTTATTCTTTTGGTGATTGTGAAAACCCTGCCAAATAGCAGCCCTAAAGACAACCCAAAAGTGAAGTCTATTGAAGCTAGGTCTGGACCGTAAAACTAACAAAAACAAGTAAGAGAAGATTAAGATGGCCAAGAAAAACAAATTAAAAAAAGATGCTTCTGATTTTTTTTAAATCATTCTCCTATATGTATTCTACCTTGTAATCTCATGTATATTGATGATCATCTCTGAGTACAATTTCCAATACATTTCTATATGGAAATAGGTATTAACATGGTGTTAAAACAAAATTTTATTGGTATATATGTGTAAGTAAGTGAAATATCCATTTCGGAAAACATAATACACAGTCCTTTTAACTGCTAAAAGCTGGGAGGAGATGGTAGATACTTATGTCAATCAATGATTATAAGAATGGTTTACTATAACAATAGCTCTTACTATGTGCTAAGTTCTGTGCTAAGCATTCTGCATATGTTATTTACTCTACAATAACCTAATAAGGTGGGTTGTATTAGAATTTTTTTGCACTTCCAGAAACTGAGGATAAGAGGTTAAATCATTACTCCATATCTTAAAATAAATGAAAGAAGAATTTGAATGGGACTCCTTTTTTTTTTCTGAAGGTACCCTTATTTATTCTAAAATTTGTGTTATTAACTGCAGTGTTTTATAGTATTTGTTCTGCTGACTTTCATCTTTCATTTGAGGTTCATTCATAAAAATAGCCACTATTGGGGCACCTGGGTGTCTCAGCCAGTTAAGCATCTGCCTTCCATTCAGGTCATGATCCCAGAGTCCTGGGATTGAGCCCCTAGGATCAAGCCCCGGTTGGGCTCTCTGATCAGTGGGGAGCCTGCTTCTCTCTCCCTCTGCCTACCACTCTGCCTTGTGCCCTTTCTCTGTCAAATAAATGAATAAAATCTTTAAAAAAAATAGCCACTGTTATCATTTTCCTTGTTCTTTGAGGATGATCTTCTTTAGCCTGAGAAAGGACAAAAGCAATCCTTTTTCTTTTTCTTTTTTTTTCCCCTCTTCTAAGCACTGTTGAGTCTGGATGTTTTCTAAATGAAGTTTCTAAATAGAAAATAAGAAGAAACATACACAAACACATAAGAAGCATTATCCTACCAATCTTATATTGTGTAGATATTCCGGGGTTCAGACTGACTAAAAACTTTTGTCTACTTCTATAATCTATTTGAGCAGATAATTGTACTCTAGATCCAAAAGATGATATATTTTACAAGCTAAATGAATCAGTTTCCTTCCTTCCCAGCTATGCTTTGGATACTTATTCATTTCTTACTACCTGAAAACGATCTCATAAATTTCCTTTCTAATCCTAAAGCAGCCATCGTGAAGAGTGCAGATTTCTCACCATTTTCCTGGCTTTCCTCCTACTTTCTATTTTTGGTTCAAGACACCTGAGGAGTCTACTACGGAAGACCAGTCTGACACAGTCAATAGCTACATGTTTGTGGGACATCACCCACTTGCACGGGGTGAAGTGGGTATATGGGAAAGATGCCAGAGGATTCTTTATGTGACTAAATATATAAGTACCTTATATATTATGAAAGTACCTTATAACAATGAAAATATGAGAATAATAATTCTCATAAAAGAGTTATTTGCATATAAGAGAGAACTGAAGAAAATGATACATAACAGAGTAACATTTCAATCATGAGTGGACTAGAAGGAAAGGTGGCTGGAAGCTGATGACACACTCTAATATTGCATTCTCTTAGTGTTGGTGACCAAGGGAAGACTTATTATGCATCTGCTAAAGCTGAAATTGTAGCATTTATCTATATATTCAGTTTGTTGTTGTTCTCTAAACCTTACTAGCTGGATATTTTACACTTTCCAAATTGGATTTAGATTTTGTTTTCAGTTATTCAGTTTTATTACATGCATTTAATTTAGTGGTGTGTGTACCACACACACACACACACACACACACAGAGAGAGAGAGAGAGAGAGAGAGAGAGAAAGGTGTAAGCGCTTGGAGATACAGTGATGCATTGGTTAATTTATTCATTTAACCAACAATTACTTTGTTGATGGTGTATCATGAGCTAGACCCTGTTCTTATTACTGGATATATATGGATATCATTCATTTTAGAGTCTAAGACTCTAGGATTCAGGGCAAGGAGGAACCTCTAGCATACTTTATACATGGGGGTAGACATATCTGAGCCTCTGTAATTTACATTCCAGGGTATTTGGGGCATCTCTGTGCATTCATTGTTGCCACATATAAACTTAATAATTAACAAAACTCTATTATTTTGCTAGCTCTGTACTATATTCAATACTATTTCTGGTCTGACAATCTCTTATAAGATTGTACTATTGATTTAAGCCAGGTTTTGTTTTCTTTTAGTTTCTTGTTATCTGGGGAAGGTTAAGTCAATTAAATAGGTTCCAAATAATTTTCAACTATGTTGAACCACAAATGTGGCTCAAGAATTGTGTTGAAATGCATCTTAGTTTGATTTAAAAAAAAAAGCCTTTGGTCAACTAACTGTGCCTCCCATATTTGGAAGGTGGGGATTGCAGTGATTCTTGTATTCCATATTACTGATTTAAGTGATAAGTATATAGAATTCATCATTTATCTTTGCTCTCTTATTTAGATGTCTCTCCTCTGCTAACCTGTTCTTCTCCTCTGTTTCAATAATTAGCAAACTGTCAAGTAATTCTTAAGATCTCGAAAATTTAAAACATGAGGGTACCACAGCTCAGAGAATGTTTGCCTTATAATAGAGGCCTATAATTGTAGAAAACTTTAAATGTTTCATGAGTAGGGGATTTTAAAATATCCACAGTGGTGTTTAGCATAGTGATAGCATGACTCTCTCCTGTCATCTGGTGGAGATTTTCCAATTTTTAAAATAAGGCTGTCTTTGTCTCCTTGGACTTATTTTGGTATTCAAAGTTGTCTGATTTCTTACTTGGTTATTTTCAATTTCCTTAATTCCTTAGTGATCTAGATTCTAGCTTTTATTGATATTCTCCAGCTCCTATTATTCTACTAACTATTATTTCTATTAATGCCAGATAGTAACTAGCTCAGTTCTTGGACCAACATGGGTGTCTATTTAACACTTGGTATGAAACGATTGAAAGTTAATACTTTCAGGAGAACAGGAGCTTTCAAAGGTCTGTGAAAATAGACCGCCCAAACAGACTCATACCATTTGAATTCTATTGCTACATAGTTGTTATAATTAAAGTTTATTATAACATATCAAGTATACTTCTTATCAGCAATCAATAGAAATGGTTCTAATCCAAGGTATAATTTGTTTCTATAGTTAACTATGGGAGTAACTTCCTTTGGCATCAAAGCAAATGTCAAAAGCACAATTTTAGATATGAGTAGCCTTTCATCCTTCATATGACCTTCATTTCTTTTTTAAATAAAAGAATGACCAGGAAAGAATATTTATTGTGAAGATAGTTGGTTAAACTAAAAGTTTAAATATTAACTTTGTTAGTGAAATCTATAGAAATACCTAAGTAGGAGACCACTATGGTGTTGATTGAATGAAAGAAAAAGAAGCAATAAAGAAGGACAGATTGAATATAGATGTGAAAGAGGTAATATTAAATGAAAGATGGTATCAAAATCACAGATGTAAATTTAGAATCTAACTTTAAATTATTCTGAAATTTCTTTTTATTTTTGAGTTGATTTATCTTTCTCATAGAAGCAGATTTAAAAATAATTTCCTTCTATATACTGACATTATTGTAAACTAGCATTTTAATGTATTATGAAATTAATATGCTATTGAATATATATGTATATATTAAAATATTATATATGTTCCCAATAAATATGATTGTTGCTTAGTTTTATGAAAACTTAGGCATTTTACTTTGTTGAATAATGTTGTTTGGGGAAAAGCACAACTTTTTTTAAGTTAAAAATCTTTTCCTTGAGCACATTTTTGTATTAACTTTTGATTGGCCCCTCAGAACCTTTCCCAAGGTTACATTCTTACAGTTGCAAATTTGTGAAAATCTTGTTTCAAGAAACAACTAGGGATATATTGGTTTTATGATCTGGTAATAGAATGTCTAGTTTTACATGCTCAATTTTAATGAAAATGTGGTGAATGTAAAAAGCCTTTCAAACTGTCACTGTGTATGTCAAACACATGCAGTCACTGTTTGTATATTAAAATCCCTTCTGGCCTGACAGCATGCCTACACATTTTTTTTTTTTTTAATTAGAGTACTTCACGTCTCTTCCCTCTTTCTCTTTCTGTATCACAAAGGGAATAACACTCAGTTACTATTAACTCCAGCCAGTTCTGGACACTACTAGATCTTTCAAATTAGCTAATTATCAGCAAGATGCTTTCATAGCTATTTTTCTTGCTCCCCTTCAGACTCAGTTGCATGGTCCATAAAGAGGCAATAGAACGGGCATTATCATCTATGTCCACTATAATTCTGAAACGGTGAGGCATTAAGTGGAAGCAGCCGCTGCTTTCCTAATTGTAACTAGTGCAGAGAAAATAAGGAGAATAGTGAGGGAGAGCTTTTAAGGTCCCATTTCCCACATCAGGCACAGAGCATCTGGGCTGAGATTACTTTGCAAGCAATTTGTGATTTCCAACGATAACATTAAGCACCAAAAAGTATATATATAATCACCTTAGGAAGAAGATGCATAACTTTTACTGTTTTAGAGCTTAAGTAAATGAGCATCATTCAGTATGTTTTGAGATGTTACAATTGGCCATTATCTAAAGGCAATGACATGTTTCTCAGGGTCAATTTCATATTACTTGGTGGCTCCTTTAATTCTCAAGAGTAATAAAATGATTGAAATTGTAGAAGTTATTATACTGGTGTGTGGTGAAAATTAGAGCTCATACAGGAAAATGAGTAGCATCTTCTGGTTGCAAAACATAGAAATCAGTTCTGACTTAGTTCAGCCTGATAGATATTTATTTTTCTTTCTTTAAAAAAAAAATCAAAGAAGTTTGATATTTTTACCCAAAAAAAATCTAAAAAGGGTATTGACAGATTGGATTCATGTGCTTTTCTTCTAAAGCACTATTTGTGAACTTTCTGGAAGCTAGATTAACATTTTATATGGGTGGAAGTCTTAAATTTTTAGAAAAATAACTACAGACTTTTAAATAAGAGTACAAGAAGTTGACCATGGGAAATTAGATAAATTAAATTCCAAGCTTACTGTGTCTAAATCAGGAAGTCAAAGAAAAAAGTGATCTGGAATCACACGCACAAAGTGTTTTTCAGAAGAGCGAGAAAAGAAGATGAAGTGGGGGAAAAGTGAACATAGGCAGTACATGAAGTTAAAATGCAATAGGATACATAGAATATAGCCACCGTAGAGTGTGGAATAGAATAGTCGGGACTGTGTAATCCTGAAAAAAATCTCTCCAGTCAAAGGTCACAAGCCTCTAGAATTTAGAGCAAGCTATAAAATGGGATACCGAGGTCTGACCAGGTGGTTTTTGAAAACTAGATGGGAGCTAATTATAAGTTGCCCGAAGCTACAAACTCGCATCATAATTTAATGTAGCCATGAAACATAGCTAATGAGATAGTGAAAATATGTCACGCTGGCGAAGAGAAGGAAGAAAAGTCGTATACATGCAGGCATAGCTCTAACAGAGATAGTATTCTAGCTCTACTGATAAAAGGGCAGCATAACACACTTTTTTCATCCAGGGATGGAAAGGAGCACTGAGAGAAGAATAAGCCACCTCTTAAAAAAAAAAAAAAAAAAAAAAAAAAAGCCACCTCTTTCACCTGTAGCACGTTCCAGAAGGGATTTTGATAAATATGATCACCATGGACCCTAAAGACCATCACCAGAGAAAAGAAACATTCCTAAGTGCCAAAGCTTGAGAAAAGATCTCAGGTGAATCGAGTTCATACCAAAAAAAAAAAAAGGTTTATTTTCATATATGAAAGAAATGCTTTTGTTTTATTTATTTATTTATTTATTTATTTATTTATTTACTTACTTATTTATTTTAAGTAGGCTCCACAACCAGCTTGGAGCCCACTATGGGGCTTGAATTCACAAACCTGAGAGGATCAAGACCTGAGCTGAGAGTCAGACACTTAACCTACTGAGACACACAGTCATCCTGCTTTGGTTTATTTTTTATTTGTATTTTTTTTAGCATTGCCAATGCAAGCAACGTGCCCAAGTAAACAACATCAACAAAAACATTCCAGGTGATTCCGAATTGTGTGGACTATATTACGTGACTAAGAGGAAGGCATTTTTAGAAGAATATTTTATATCAAGTCACTAAATAGTCATATAAAATTCTAATAAAAGCAGAGTTAATGTTAGCATTAAAATACATTTCACAAGAGCTTATGATTGCTAAATCATGACATATGTGTTAAATATAACTTTTAGAGTAATTATTTTATAGAATCAGGTGGGCAATTTGAGCCCTAATAAGGATATAAAAAGGCAAGGATATTTTTTAATGTCTCAAGAAGATTAAACTGTATTTTGAGATGTTTTATAAATAATGATGCGTCTAGGGCTTTAAAGGTAAAATGTTTTGCACTAATTCAAAAAGATATATGCAACCTTATGTTCAGTGTAGCATTATTTACAGTAGCTAAGATATGGAAGCAACCAAAGTGTCCATCAGTAGATGAATAGATGAAATGTATATACATATATACATATATATATACACATATATGATTATGTATATATATACATACACTTGGGAAGATTGCTCAGCTATTAAACAAAACAAAACAAAACTTGGGCACCTGGGTGACTCAGCCAGTTATGCTTTTGACTCTTGGTTTCGGCTTGGTTCATGATCTTGGGGTGGTGAGATTGAGCCCCCTGACAGGCTCCATGCTATCTCTCCCTCTGCTTCTCCCTTGACTCTCTCTCTCTCTCTCTCTCTCTCTCTCTCTAAAATGACAACATTTTTAAAGAAAAAGATTGTAATAATGTTGTTTTGTGACAGATGGTGACAACACTTATCATGGTGAGTAGTGAGTACTGAGTAATGTATAGAATTGTTGATTCAATATGTTGTACACCTAAACTAATATAAGATTATATTTTAGTTATACATTAGTAAGAAAATATTTTTAATTTAGAAAAAATAGATTTTTTTGTTTTTAAGTAGTCTATTTTTTGACTAAGTAGACTATTTTTTAGAGTATACTGGAAATGTAGCATGGTTTAAAAATGTACCTATCTTAAGACCACTGCCTTTTGCATACTCTGGAAAATATCTGGTGCTCTCTTAGATGACTGGATTTATAGACGATAGGCCTATACACACTCACAGTTGATTTAAATCAGATTTGAAGCAAATAGTCATTTTACTTTATCTACAGCTAATTAGTTGTATGTCATTAATGGGATTTGAAGTTTCAGGTTCATGTCCATTCATCTATTGAATCATTTAATACATTTTATTGAAAACCATTATACGCTAGATTTAGGGCTTGGTAAGGCAGATGATAGTGGCCAATTATTTTTTTCTAATACCTAATTTTTAACTAGTTTTATGTGTATTAATCTTTTCTCTCCAAATAATTATAATCTACATAAAGGAAAGAAATGTGTATATATATTTTGATACATTCTTTAGTATTGTGCAAATTTTACAGGAAGCATTTATTAAACTGAATTAAATGAGGTTCTACATTGCTACTGAATGCATCAGATATTTTGTTCAGGTATGTTGGCTGTCTTCTAATGGAGCTGTGACTAGAATTTAGGATAGATTTTCATGCTTTACTGAATTTATGGATAATTTCCATATTAGAAATAAATATAATCTAAAACCTAAAACTTCAAATGGGCCAATTCTTCATGGATTGCTAGCTTTTATATCTTTGTTTAATTCTAACAAGATTCCATAAATGTTCATATACAATGTTATCTACCCAGCTAGATTTTGAGTTCTCAAAGTGGAAGAACAAAGGCTCACAAGTCTATTGTCCTATAATAATCAAGACTTTATTTTTCACATAGCTGGTATTCAGCAAACGTTGATTATGAATGGATTCTCTACAACTTAAGATAATCTAGTGTTTTAGGCCTGAGCCCTTTCACTCCTATATAGATAGCAGTCTAATTAAATTTTAAATTAATACTTCCTGGAAGATTAAATTCTCTACAATTTAGGATGATCTGGTGTTTTAGGCCTGAGCCCTTTCACTCCTATATAGATAGCAGTCTAATTAAACTGTTATTTTCCTACTGAGAGATTCATAATTGACTTTTATTTAGTCTAATAAAAATTTTATATCTACAAATTTCAATGACATTTCCCATGTTTTAGAGAATCTTGTTATTTGATAAATCCTACAGTAGGAATCTATTCATGTTAATATGAACGTTTATTGTTATTCTGAAGCTTAGCCTAGACAACCAAACCTCCCCCATGAAGGAAAAAAAAAAAAAAATAGAATCTGAGGAATGCACCTGGAAATACAGGAAAGAAACAACTATTGGGCCAGAACAAAAACAAAAACAAAACCTTCAAGGTTTTTTTTTTTTTAATTTTTAATTTTTATTTTTTATGGTCCACTTGTTAAAAACATTAGAAGACACAGGAGAAAATGTACCTGAATATTTCCAAAATCATTCAGGTGGAACAGAAAGTGACCTTATTGTAATGCCATAAGGTAAATTCATTACTAACTTTGAACAATTTTGAACAATTCTGAGAGGATTAATTCAGCAAAAATGCTTTTAGGAAACCCCAATAATTGATTTTAAAGACAGCCTCTCAGGGGTGCCGGGACAGCTCAGTGGGTTAAGTATCTGACCTTTGGTCATGATCTCCGGGACCTGGGATAGAACCCCACAATGATGGGCTCCCCCATCAGCAGAGTCTGCTTGGGATTCTTTCCCTTTGCTCCTGATCCCCCAAGCTTTCTCTCTCAAATAAACCAAAAAAAAAAAAAAAAAAAAAAGAGTCAAAAAAAAATAAAGACTGTCTCTCAAGTATATAATGTTTAGTTATGTCAGATACAAAATCTGATTATGTCTTCCATCATGCTTATAAAACAAAGATGAAAATAAGAGTTCAAAATAAAAGATCAAGTGTTTGGCAGCATTGACAATTATTGACTAAAGTCTCTCATTTTGACAGAAACCAAGGACATCAGAGAGCAAATATTGAGAATTGCACAAAGATGGAAAGATTCATTATTACAGGAAAGCTAACTGTTACTAGTTTTGATTCCTTTTACTTTCTTTTTCTAAAAAAAAAAAAATATTCTCTTCACTGATCTCTCCCTCTGACCACCAATAATACTTGGTACTACAATTTTCTGATTATTAATTACTTATCAGGAGAACTGAGCTATATCTGGGCAAAATAGGTGTGCTATCATGAGATATTCTTGTGGAAACTATAACACTTAAGAAGGAAATGAGAAAGAGAGAACTCAGTCATCAATTTGTGGACAGAAAAGTCAAAAGGATATCAAATATACTGGAGAATATAAAAACTTATGCTACCTTACCTCACTCTTTTGTGCCATTTCCCCACCCTGCAGTCATCACATGAAGCATAAAGTTGCAGTTCAGATTGCAACTAGTTGTTCTAAGAATTTGGTTCATGCTTATAGCTCCCTATTTGACCTACTGTATCTCAGATGAATTATTTTAAAAGTGCTTAAGAAAGTTATCTACCAAGATTAAGAAGGGACAGTTGAAAACAATAATGATGTTAAAGATATTTTCTTTCATATTCAAATAACAAGCATTTGTCAAGAGATTATGATATTAAGAACATTTGGATTAGATCAGTGAGGGTATCTCAATCTCAAATGGAAGAACACACACACACACACACACACACACACACACACCTCGAAATGGTAGAGCACAAATAAATATTAATCAAACAATGTACATTCAGAAACTTCAGGAGAAAAAATAGGGGATCAAAAAATGAATGGTATTAAATTGCTGATAAAGATCAGAAGTTACTGTAGTGAGTTTTGAAGACGTCACAGAAATTGTGAGATCTGAGAAAATGTGATCATTACAATAAACAGTGATGAGGAAATTATTACATAAAGCAGAAAGGCACTAGCAAATTAAAGATGATTTGAGAATAGTGCGTAGATTGGTTTGAACTAGCAAAGGTCTCTCTCTCCCAATAGCATATGATGAGATAACTGTGATGTTGACGACAGACCTTGAATGTTGAATAGACTTCCTGTGATGTCAGGAAGAGACTTCCATAACTAAGCCAGTTAATGTCATCAGGTTTGTCCTGTAGCAATTCACAGTTTAGGGCTATGTAGAGACCAGAGAAGAGGTAAATATTATATAAGAAAATACCAGTGGCTTTCAGGGATACGTTGGATAGGTAAGCAAGGCCTAAGAAATTTATTTTTTATTTATTTTATTTTATTTTATTTTATTTTATTTTTATTTATTTATTTATTTATTTTTTGCAGTGAAAGCTACATACCTGAGGGAATGGGAAAAGCAAAAGGAAGGTACTGATATTTAAAGTGAAATGTGTTGGAGCAATGGAATTAATCTTGATTAAGCTCAATAAAGAACAATCTTAAGAAAGGGACAGAATATATTTTAACAATTTTAGAAATTGTCATGTGTTCATGGTTTTCCAATCTAACCATACCACTTCTGAAAGTTATAAACTTGGGCAAATAAATTAGTCTTCTATTTCCTCATGGCTACACCAACATAAGAATAATTGTAACTGCCAAAGAGTTTTTACAAAAATTGAAAAAAATATGGAGAAAGTACAGATTGGTGCCCTGCACAGAAGTACTCAGTAAATGCTAGCTTATATAATTATGATTATTAATGAAGTTCATTACATGTAGAAATCAGGATTTGTTTTTGGAATTTGTAGCTTCAGTATTTCTCAGCACAAAAACAGAAGCTTACTTAACATAATAAGGATATTTACTAAATCAGTTTCAATTGTGTTTTTAACCACACTGCATTGCATACTGTTAGTATCTTTCTTTTTTTTTTTTTTAACATAAAATAAGTAGAGGAGCTGTGCCTACAATTCAAAGGAAAATATTTGTTAGACTTGTTATATCTCTTTTATTTCATTTAGTATCCTGTAGGGCACATCCAAGTAGACTTTGTCGAAAGTTAATTAGGGAAACTGACACTCAATGTTGACAATTTCTTTATGTTGATCTTGCCGTTTCAATGCAATGTTGAAGTTTTTGAGTTAAGCCTTTCATTAAATTATGAATCTCTTTTAGGCTCACTGTGCTAAGAGGTTTGTTAAATAAATATTCCTTTTTTAAAAGTGGAGAAAAAAAGAAAAAACAATAAGGCAAGTATATTAGTAGCACAAAGTTTTGGTAGGATAAAGGCTCATATCAGATTGCTTGCCCAGAGATGACCAAGGATAAACAGGTGTGAGTGTCACTTGGAAAAGAAATAGAGGACCAAGATTTGATGACTGTTTCAATAGGGAGGGATTAAAGAGTCTTAAGAAAAAATGCCTCAGAGGTATGAAGTCGGGGATGACTAAGCACAAAAGAATTACTACTAAAATGGCAGCATCAGAGAAGTGATCCACTTGGGTCAGTCATGGTAGACTATTTACCAAATGCTTTTTTAAATTCTCTTGGTTCCTATGGCTCCTTCATTCTGTTAGGAGCAGGGATATTGATTTTACATTTATAATCAGCCCAAGAGACAAACAGGCTGCAAGTTGCACAATCATGCTTAGCTTTTATTCTTTCTAGGTTTTTATTTAAATTCCAGTCAGTTAACATACGGTGTGATATTAGTTTCAGGGTACGATATTATGATTCAGCACTCCCATACAACACCCAGTGCTCCTTAATCCCCATGAACTATTTCCCCCATCCCCCCCCCTCAGCCAGCCTTCCTTCAGTAACCATTAGTATGTCCTCTATAATTAGGAGTCTGTTTCTCAGTCAAGCCTAACTTTTAAAGAAGGGGCAATGTAGAAATACTATAAAGTATTTTTATCCAAAGCATAATGAAGGTCTTAGAACTCCCAAGCACATCTCAGTCCTTTAGCACTCCAGATGTTCACAGTCATTCGAGGAGTGCTTAGTATGTATATAAACCTTAGTATGTGTAAATTACCTCAGCTTAGAAGAACCAGCTCCATGGTAGGCAGTAATCTGTGTAGCCACCCTACTATGTACATAAAAATATCCATTCCTTTGTCCTCTGCAGCTCATCAATATTGGTCACACTTTGATCTATAAACACTTTCAACAATAGATCATGGACTTTAATCTACTGTACAGTACTCAGATGGACTCTCATGGAACTAGTAAAATTAATTTCCTAGAAATGTTTTAGTTTAATATTATGAGATATTTAATCAGGATGAAATTCTCAGACTTCTTAAAGGTTAGGAAAGGCCACATAAGAAGCCATTTACTTCTTTCTTCTACTAGTTCACTTTCCATTTTCAGGTGCTGAGCAATCATCTTTTGGATTATTTAGATCTTTGCTTAAATACATTAGTTCATCCTGTTAAAGCCAATATATGGACCATATATAGGCTTGTATGTCAGCTCATTGTACCACTAATAGTCTTTGTTTAAACAAACAAGTTTCAGTCTAATGGCTATTCTTACTTTAGATTACTTAGAATGCATTAAGAACTCTTAATATTTAAAATCAATTTATTTTCTAAGGAGTGTGTGTGAGAGAGAGGGACAGAGACAGAGACAGAGACAGAGGGAGAGAGAAATTCTCTTGAGATATTTATAACCTGTATGATCTCCCCTCTAGATCAGGATGGTTCTGAAGCTTGGATGAAGGGACAAGAGGGTGAACACTAGGCCTGAGGCCTAAGAAATCTCAGTGTGAATAGGAGAGAAAGACAGGATAGCAACCTTTACTTTGAAAGTCTAAAGGGGGGATGCCTGGGTGGCTCAGCAGTTGGGCGTCTGCCTTTGGCTCAGGGCTGATTCTGGAGTCCCAGGACAGAGTCCCATATCGGGCTCCCTGCATGGAGCCTGCTTCTCTCTCTGCCTGTCTCTGTCTCTGTCTCTGTCTCTCTCTCTCTCTCTCCATCTTTCATGAATAAATAAATAAAATCTTTAGAAAAAAATGACTAAAGGGCATGAAGCCATTTCCACCAGTGCAGGGGGGTGGACTATAGAGAAGAGCAAGCATTTTCCGGGCACACTAGTGCAGTGATTAGTCCCTGAATGCTTCTTTCCTTCACATCCAGTGAGGAAGGTACAGACATAGCTGCCATTGAACTGGGTGCACATGGTATAGCTGTAATTATTTCTAAAATGTTGTAAGAGGTACTTCCTTGAGGTCCGTAAGCACCTACTACCACTCCTGCCCTTTCCCCCAGGACAGTCACAGTGCTATACACAGTGACCGTTCAGATAGTTTGGTTCTATCATATTTTTCCCTACTTTTATTGAGGTATAACTAACAAATTAAAATTGCATGTATTTAAGATGTACAATGTGATGGATTGGCATATATATATATTGTGACATGATTACCACAATCAAGTTCATCACCTCATAGTTGTGTGTGTGTGTGCGTGTGTGTGTGTGTAGTCCCATCGTATTTTTAATATCAGTCTTGTTATGCTTTCAAAAAAGGGATTGCTTTGTAGGATATTGTCTCCCTGACATTTTGTCCCTCCTAACGTTCACTTTCTAATTTAGCTTAACATACTTTAATACTGGTTTCCCCTTCTTGGTTCTAAGTGTCAGACTCTGGTCCTCATGTTTGCCTATTCTTGGTTCTGCTCACATTATTGCTAGACTTTCCTCATCCTAGGTTCTGATTTTTCCGTATCTACTACTAGTAAATGATGGAGGTAGTCTAACCTTAAATTTGTGATAATGTCAGACATAAAAACAATAAGTGTTTAGAAAGAGCAGGGCACATAGAAGGTACTAGTATGACATTTTATACTTATTGGGAATCTATCCATCTGATCTGATTACATCTCAAAAAATAATGAACTAATACACAAGTGAATATTTTTTAAAAAATACCTGGTTATCTACATAAGTCAGGTTGGATTCAGGGGTACAGGGCACTGAATGTTTCTCTTAGATATAACTTTATAAATCTCAGGTGCCATAAACTGCTGTGAGTTAATGCACCTTGATACAGATATAGATGAGTCAGGCTAATTATAAGTCAAGGCAGTTTGCTGCATTCTCTGTAAATAGCAGCATTTACTATAGCATGCTGAATGCCTCCTGTTATCACCTGGGACCGTAGACTCTATAATTTGAGTTGCCTCCAGAATGTTTCCAATTTCATGACCTTTTCTTAAGTTATGTTGGATTTCTCATTTTAAACTGAGCAGGGGAAAATTATTAGGAAGTGTTTCTTTAAGCATCGTTCTTATTGTGTCTCAGTTGTGCCTACAAAGCAGATCTCTTTTAATCTGTGCTCATCCCTGTAATATTGTAAGCTTTCACTGATGGTCTTAATAGTGGTCTCCACATACTAGTTAAAGGAAACTCTAAAAATAAAGTTCTCCTAAGACCCAGCAATTGAACTACTAGGACATTTATTCCAAGGATGCAAGCATAGTGATTTCAAGGGAAACATGCGCCCCAATGTTTATAGCAGCAATGTCCACAATTGCTAAAATATGGAATTAGCCCAGATGTCCATTGACAGATGAATGGATAAAGAAGATGTGGTATACATGTACAACAGAATATTACTCAGCCATGGAACTAGAGGGTATTATGCTGAGTGAAGTCAACCACTCAGAGAAAGAAATACCATATGATTTCACTCATATGTGGAAGTTAAACAAAACAGATGAACACAGGGGAAGCGAAGGAAAAATAAGATGAAAACAGAGACAGAGGAAAACCGTGAGAGAGGCTGAACTCTAGGAAATAAACTGAGGATTGCTGGAGAGGAGGTGAGTGGGGGGAAGGGATAATTGAGTGATGGGCAGTAAGGAGGGCACTTGATGTAATGAGCACTAAGTATTATATGCAAGTGATGAATCACTAAATTCTAACCCTGAAACTAAAAATACACTATATGTTAAATTCATTAAGCTGAATTTAATTAAAGAATTAAAATAAAGAGAGAGAGAACTCCAACAACAAGAAATCAGATAGATGGGATGGCTATGGGTGGAAACTTGTGTTTTTCAGCTGAATGGGACTTTTTCCACCTGTCATATTAAAAGGTAAACACCCTGAGGCATCTTCTTTCATCCATTAGGAACCAACTGTAAGAATCTTATGGTTATATAAAAACCTCTTTAAAGAAAACGGAAAAGCCAATGATAACATGGCTCTCGATCTAATAAAATCTGGCCCTCTCTTTTTTTTTTTTTTTTTAAGATTTTTATTTATTTATTTATTCATGAGAGACAGAGAGAGAGAGAGAGAGAGAGAGAGAGAGGCAGAGACACAGGCAGAGGGAGAAGCAGGCTCCATGCAGGGAGCCCAACGTGGGACTCAATCCCAGGTCTCCAGGATCAGGCCCTGGGCTGAAGACGGTGCTAAACCGCTGAGCCACCCGGGCTGCCCCCTCTCTGTTTTTTATATTCCCACAGTCCCTTGTTAGCTCTGGGACAGCCATTTTTAGGAGTAGTGGCAAGGCTTCCACTGAGACTGGTCTTCATTTGCTGAATTCACTAGCAACACAGCATGCCAGTGTATTAAGCCATCTTACTAAATAACAAAGGAGATTCTAGAGGCTGAGTCTCACTGAGAAAAACATTCCCCTTTCACTTCATCTCCTTGGGGCTCAGTAAAACAACCAAACACCTCACTGGCCTAATTTTTATAATGCTTTGTTTTGTCCTGGATAGAGCAACTGGCTCCTGACTTAATCGGGTTGGAGTCTCTGCACACAGACTGCATCCCAGCTTTGCTTGAGGATGGCGACTTACTCCAGTATTACTTTGCCCCAACTAGTAAAATGTACCATTGTTTATCCTCAGTGCTAAAAATTACCTTCATGCTTTTTCTGCTTAGCTTCAATTGTATTTTCTTTTCATTAATTAAATAATTAATAACCAATGAAAGCTTTATTGTAGTCAATGTTTCTATTTTTGTTTTATTCTAGGAATTCAAAAACTATTAGATTCAATTCTTTACCTCAAGCAACTTGCAATTCACCTTGATATTCCTTCTTCTTTAATGTTTTAAGTTGATCCTGAGCTTGAGTATAACTTGTGGTTCTTTACCTGAGTGACAATATCTCATTCTATTATCTGCTTCCTTAATTTCATGATAGTTTCTGTAAAATCTCTATATGTGAAGATCAAGTAGCATTGCACATAACTCTAGATTCTTTATCAATGGCTTATTTCCATGTAGTGATGTGTTCAATAAAGTATAAGATAAAAATACAGTAATGGTTATTTTATGGAGGAAAGGCTTCTTGGCCAATATAATGTCAAAGATTTAAGAAGGAACATAGGAGGAGGGGAAGAAAGAAAAAGACAGAAAAAAAGAGATGCAACTGTGATATATTCATAACAAAAAAATTTCAATACTGATTTCTTTTGTTTTTTGATATTTGTAAAACTCTTACTGACTAGAATATCATTCAAAAACTTTACTATTTCTATGATTGTGGAGTTACTGACAAATCATCACTGTTTTCAGGACCTTGTATAAATTCAGTAACAGATACTTCATGCCAGATTACAAAGGTGAAAGGGAACAAACACTGGGATAGGACAAAAATAGAGCTGTGTGAACCCGTAGACTATACCTCTGTATTTGGATATGTGGGTGCTTATATATGTATAAATCCACACACAAAACCAGAGAGAGGGAAATAAATCATAGCATGCTGTTGCATAGCTGGTGCGTATATCAGTATCTCAGGCTGACTCTTTCCCCCTGGCTTACAGTCCAGCTACTATATACTTCATATTCTCACAATCTAACAGCATGGTCTAATAGATCAGTATTATCCAGGGGAAAAACAGATCATTGTGAATTAAAATATTACTTGACCTATAACAAGGAAACTTCTAGGTCTAGTAGGCAAAAGTTTGACTTACATTGCCCTAATGGTCTCTTTATCTACTTTTCAGATCTAAGACAGTCTGAATGGGAGCCTAGGCCTCCTTGAGAAAGGATGCTACAATATTGACATGAGCGTGCACTGTAATTACTCCTCCAACCTTTCCCCAATGAGAAATATATCTGGAAGATCTCTGCATGAGAAATGAAAACAGCCAATTATTTCAGAGTTTGCTAGACACTGGCTATAAATTAAAGAGACCCCAAATGTCACTTCGGTCTACTAGTCAAAATAGGGATTTCCACGATCCATTTTATCCTTCTACCTTTTCTTCTGCTATTTTCCCATCTACGTCTAATACTACTGCTTGGATATTTCTTTTTTCTTTTCTTTCTTGTAGCTAATACTCAGGCTAAGGCATTCTGTTTAATAGACCTTCCCTTTATATGTTTTATGTTCTTTTGCTTTTAAATCTCTTGAGTTAGTCCCTAATTCCTGTTCCATCAATGCTTAAGAGTCAAAAGTAACTTAGATGCTTAAGATAAAAATTTTAAAAACAAAGCTATTGTGGGCATCCTTTAACTGTTTTCAACTCTTTGTTTTATATTAAAACTTATAGTCTTGATTCTGTCCGTGCTAGATTTTTCCCTTCATGCCATATCATAGACTAGAAATCTTTCAAGGAAGGCTGTTAATTATCTGTAGAAGTCTTTCTTCATGTTTAGCATCTTCATCCTTTCTTTGTGTGGCCTTAGAATCATTATTCTTCATACTGTATTATTTCCTGCTCCTTATCTATCACTCCAGCTTTATCTTAAATCTTGCACTTAATTGTCTAGCTATACTAAATTACCTTTGCTTATGCTCTTCCCCTGCCTAATATCCTCTCTTTCCTTCACATTCCACTGTTCACCCTTCAGCACCTGTCTTCTCCCTGATTGCCTGTGATTCAGTTGGGGACTTTTTATTTTTATTTTATTTTTTAAAAATATTTTATTTATTTATTCATGAGAGAGAGAGAGAGAGAAAGAGAGAGGCAGAGACACAGGCAGAGGGAGAAGCAGGCTCCATGCAGGGAGCCCGACAAGAGACTCGATCCCGGGTCTCCAGCATCACGTCCTGGGCCAAAGGCAGGCACTTAAACTGCTGAGCCACCCAGGCTGCCCAGTTGGGGACTTTTTAAATGTGTTCCATTATCAGATTAAGAACGCCACTGTAGCAGTATCATGTTGTTTCCTAATGTTTGCTTCATCTGTGGCTCTCACTAGAGTACAAGCTCCTAGAGGACAAGTCACTAAACGAATGCCTGATTTTGGATGAATTGATATGTTTATTAATCTGTTCATCAATCAGCAAATCCACATATAGACTCCTTTTACAAATTCCTGAGGCTTTAGGGAGGTTTTCAGAGATCTGAGGTCTAAAAAAAGTTGTAGAACCTCTTCTGAATGTGAAGCCTGTTCTTTAAAAAAATCACTCTCTAGAAGTCTTCTAAGCAAAAAATTCTCTTGCAAGTTCACCAAAGAGAAGAGAGATACAAAATTGCATGAAGTTATATCCACTATCTTAAGATCTAAAGACAATACATATATGCCATTTATGCGGTATACAAAATTGCACCTTTGGTTGTGTATTCTCAGCTACCTCTCTTTTTTTTTTCTTTTAGAATATCTTGCATCAGTAAAATATGAAAGAGCAGTAAAATATTAAGGACCTGGCTCTATCTTAAATAGTTAAAATGCAATATTTTGTTTACTTCTTACAGTGGCTCTGTGAGATAGGTCCTACTATTCTAATTGCTGTACAGATGGGAAAACAGAGAGGTTCTTTAAAGCTATCTGATAGAAGTGGTAGAATTGGTATTTGGAACCATCCAGTTGGCCCTAGAGCAATTTGCTTAATTAGTAAGTTACACTTCCCCTGTGACTGGGTATTTGAAAAACAAAACAGTCTAATAATGGACTTTTTAATTTATGAATATTCCCAGGTACTGTAACAATTATTTATCAACTGTAAATGCTAACCTCCCAAAAGTTAAAATCATAAGTTTTATCAGAAGAGAGAGAATAGAGGACAGGTGCTATTAAGGGGCAGACCGCTGTCTGAGTGCTGGGCTCATAGGCAAATGACGCTTCCACCCCGATGTGCTCTCTCCTTCTCAGGCTGAATTGGGCCAGTCCATATCTCTAGGTTTGGTTCATGAATAAATCAGCTTCCGGGGCAGGGTAGTTTGCCTTGGCAGTTACTAGAAAATCCATTTACAAACTAGATCAACAGACCATTTTCAGGATAAAGGAGTGAATGGATGAATGAGCAGCATTTTTATTTCTGGTCTACTTCAAAGTTTCTATTAACATATACAGCTTCACCCCCTACAATTCTTCCTGCTGTTCCCTAAAAATGAAATGCCACATTGCCTAAAAGACCATTGCTGAATAAACATGGTAAAGTTAAAAGGAGAAACAAAATATTTCATAGCTTTAGATAATAGTTATTTTAAAATCTTTCGCTGGGACATTTTCTGAAAGAACACATTTCTTTTCAATTATTTATTAGTAAATATTCCATTTTTATTATTCTAAAAATATAATAATTGATAGCAAAGTTTTATCTTTCTAAGACACTTTTAAGTGAAACTACTACTCTGTCCTTACGAATTGGAATAGAACTATGGATATATGAACATTTGTTGTTTTTTATAATCTGTTTTGACTCTTCACTTTGAATGTCCTTCTCTTTCTTTTCTTTATTTGAAATCATTCTGTCCCACAAATTATGGTATTATTTAACAAAACGCAGATTGTTTTTGCTTTAATCATTTTGAAATGTGGGAATTTCTTAGCAGAAGTGAAATTATGACTTTTAGGTTTATTATACTCTGTGGATTGTAACAAGGAAAAGAGATTGCATAATTCCTATATTGGGCCTAGTGCCTCATCTGTAACTGGACATCAGAGCTCTGCCTCATGGTCCAGACTACCTGATACACTTTTAAGACTTATAACCATTTTTATACTGTGGTGGAAATTGAAAGATCACAAAGAAAAATAGTTGTGAAGAAGTAGAATTCATAAAATAACAAGTATTAAACTACTGAATCAAAAAATAAATAAATAAATAAACTACTGAATCCTGGGTATGTTCCCTTTTGAGATTAACTAATAAACCGCTATGTTTCGTACTTTATTTATTAATGACACTTGTCCAACCTCTTTGACATTATTGGAATATTGACAATATATAAAGATGGGTCATAATACTTTTATTTAGCTGGTATTGTATGCATAAGCAAACTACAGTTTCCTCTAAAAGTGTTCCATATTCACTGTTTGATTTACTCTGAATCTTGGAACATATTTTTTTACATTACTGTGTTAGCAATATTTTTCACATTTATTGTGAGCTCTCTTAAATCCATTGAAAGAATTGGGGTGGGGTGGTTTAGCTCTTGAATTATGTTAACATAGTCTGAATATAGAACTATCTAGAGAATTAAAGAAGCTACATGATTTGTAGATGTTAAAATTTTATGTGCTGTATTTTACCCTATTTTAACTCTATGAAAAATGTCCTCAAATGAAGACATAAGACTACAATGACAAAATTATTCTTGAGGTCGATGGAAATATTCTGGCAATATATAGCCCTTAGTTTAAATTATTTATAAAACCACTAAAGATATATTTAGAGTGGAGGTAATTGATTTTATAGGGTGGCCTGTTAACAATCAAGTGTTATCATTTGTAAACCTCAGGCAACATTTCACATTAGCAATGTACCATGCCTTTCGGCTAACAACATAGCCTTTAATAGCATATATTAATACAACCAAGGTAGATGTAGGCTACCTTTTGTCAGGAAAATAGATCCTCTGTATGAAGTCCTGATTATTAATTTTAGTAATGTCACTTTTGTATACCTAAATTATAAATGACCTTTCATTTAGTGATTAATTATCTTATGCTTTGGCATTTTTGTGTTTTGTTTCTATTTTCCTCTGTTACTACTAAATGCTGATGGCTGCCTGCTTTGGTTCAATATTCTTGTAAGAATGTGACAGAAAACAGCCTAGTACAAAGCTAAATGACATATTAGTATCCCGATGAGAATAAGTGGCATATTGGCTAAGGTCTGGGGAACAACAGGATTCTTTGTGATTTCTGCCATTTAGAGTATATGAATTATAGTGAAACAGGGACATCTGCTGTGTAGAATAAGGATGCAAAACTTACAATGGAAACAAGAAAGACCAAGGTACCTTAAAATTATATTCAGGTCACTAAAGATTTATGCATATCACTGCATGTAAATTTGACTCCCTAAAACATTAAACTCCATTTAATATATGCATTCAGAGTATTTGGGAATAGAGTATATGAAATATGATAATTGAACAATGAATAGATAGATATGTCATAAACATATCAAAATTTAACGGTTGTAGATAAAATTATAGGTATATGATATAGTCAATGAGAGTTTCTTTTATTTTTACTGTATGTTTGAGAGTTTTCATAGTAACATATTTGGGAAAAATATAAAAGTCACACTTAGGAATAAAATTAATTTCTGTTGAAATTTAAATAAGTAGTCCAGAACATGAAAACTAGGTATAACTCCATACACAGGGAATGCTTTTTTTTTTTTTTAAATAAAAGAGATTGTTTGTGTCTATATATATATATTTTTAAGATTTTATCTATTTTACATGAGAGACACAGAGGGAGAAAGAGAGGCAGAGACACAAGGCAGAGGGGGAAGCAGACCCCACTAAGGGAGCCCGACGTGGGACTCAATCCCGGGTCTCCAGGATCAGGCCCTGGGCTGAAGGCGGTGGTAAACCGCTGAGCCACCCGAGCTGCCCTATTTATGTCTTTTTGTTTTCAATATGAATATAATGTTTTTGTCTTAGCTGTTGCTGTATCTTCTGATATCACATAGTAAACTAAGGTTATGCTATTAATTGCGCACTTTTCTGTCCTTAGTATCCTCTGTGGATTTCTTTTTTCCCTTAGGGAATAGGAGAAATATAAAAGATAGATGAAACTTGTACTTTTTTTTTGTTTCTAAATGAAAAATATATTCGAATTTGAGAATCCTTTGATATTTTAGAATTTACAGTAAATTCTTAAAATGAGTTTAGTTGTTTTGTATATCATGACACAATATAGTTTCAGAAATTATAAACATCTGAAACTTCAAAGATTGGTTTAGTAATGATTTTGTGGTAATATGTAAAACCTGAAATATCTTTACTTAAAGTAAATCCATGCTGAAAAGGCCTAACACTTTATTAAATTTTAATGTAATTTTACTGCTATTATTTTTCCCAAATTCCCATACTTCAGAGAAGACATGAGAAAAACATTGGCTTTAGACAGCTTTCTCTGAGTGATTAAGAAAGTTAAGTTTGTACTTGGCACACTTAAAATAATTTTATATTTTATGTAATCTTTTAGTATCTTTAATATTTAGACCACATCTAAGAAGTATAATATTCAATTTCTAAATTAAAGTGCCCCCTTTCCTACTTCTTTTGTGACCCTACAATATTTTGAGAGTGAAAGTAAATTAATAAAGGCTGCTAGAAAGAGATTCTGAAATTTCATCTGCTTTCTTTATTAAGTGGCAGTCTGTTTAAGATCATCCAAATTGTTCCATAATGGAGAATAGTTTGAAGGTACTACTTTTAATCCTGGTTTCTAAAAGAAAAATACCTGTATTGGTGTGATCAATGATTGAATATTGCATTTGGAAATATATAAAAATTAATGAAGTTGTCATGCTTTATTCCCATAAATGAGACCATTCTTTATAAGAAATAATATGGAGTTCCTTTCATTTATCCAATAACTCTTAAGGTTATAGAATATAAAATCATTCAGCTCTAGATATCTGCTTCAGAACTTTATATTTATGTGCCCACTGAAAGTTATTGAACTTCTCAAATTACTTATTTAGATAATGAATTGAATATAATTTACTGTGTTAGATTATTGTGAAGATCATATAACATGGAACTTAAAATCAAAGATATAATTGCATAGTGTTTAAGAACATGGACTCCAAACCACACTGCTGGATTTAAATATTCACCACTTTTTAGCTATGTGATCCTAGCAATTACTTAATCTCTTTTTTCTTCAATTTTTACAAAATGAGGAGATAATTAGAACACCTATAATTATATAAAATGTATATAAATTTTAGCTCAATTACCTGGCACATAATAAACTGTCAGCATATTGCTATTTTTTCTTGTGATTATGCATTATAAATTTGAATATCTACATCACTATGCCCTTTATAGAGAATTTGGAGTACAAAATCAAATTAAATAAATGTATTTTGCACTATCTTTATATTATTTTTGTCAAAAATGGTGACCCTTGAGGTACACAGTGGTCTGATAGCAGTATCTGAATATATATTGCTTATTGAATATGAATAGATATTTTGTATAGTCAATTTTAAAGAAAAGATATCTCTGGGGAAAATAATGCTTAAAATGAGAGGCTTACAAAGAGCAGAAATAAGCTAGACAAAGTATGATGAGGATTCTTTCTAGCAAGAGAACAGCACACATAGAAGCTCTATGAGTGGAGTTGGGTTTTTAGGTACTTGTTGGCACTTAAAAACTTAAAAATAACCACAATAAAGCCTGACTAGGCAAAACAATCTCAAAAATGAAAAACAAAAACAAAACAAAACTGGAGGCATCACAATTTTGGCTTTAAGTTATATGATAAAGTGGTAGTAATCAAAACAGTGGTCCTGGTGCACAAACAGACACAATCAATGGAACAGAATAGAAAACCCAGAAATGAACCCACAACTACAAGGTCAATCAATCTTTCGCAAAAGAGGAGAGAATATCCAATGGGAAAAGACAGTCTCTTCAACAAATGGTATTGAGAAAACTGGAGAGCAACATGTGAAAAAATGAAACTGGACCACTTTCACTAATGTACACAATGACCGGGAGGAATCACCAGAGAATGATGCTGGGTGGGGAAGGAAAATCCCCAAAGTTTATGTACTGTATATTTTCACTTACATAACATTCTTGAGATAACAAATATATATAAATTGAGAATATATTAGTGGTTACTAAAGATTATAATATACACAAAAATAAATTCAAAGAATGGAAGAATGATTTAAATCTGAGACCGGAAACCTAAAAACACCTAGAAGAGGACACAGGAAGCTGTAGCAAACTTCTCTCTAGGTATGTCTCTAAAATAAACTGTTGGAACTACATCAAAATAAAAAGTTTCTGCACAGCAAAAGAAACAGTGAACAAAAGTAAAAGGCAACTTAACGAATGGGAGAAGATATCTGCAAATGACTTACCTGATAAAGCATTAGTATCCAAAATATATAAATAATTTATGCAATTCAACATTCAACACCCCAAAAATGAATAATCAGTTTAAGAAATAGGCGGAAGACATGAATAGATGTTTTTCCAAAGAAGACCTTCAGATTGTCACCAGACATGTGAAAAGATGCTCATCATCACTTAAGATCAGGAAATGCAAATCAAAACTACAATGAGATATCACCTCACAACCATCTGAATGGCTAAAATCAACAACATCAGCAACACAAAAAATGACAGTGTTGATGAGGATGTGGATAAAAATTTTTGCACCATTGGTGGAAGTGCAAACTGTGCAGCCACTGTGCAAAAACATTTCCTCAAAAAGTTAGAAATAGAACTACCCTATGACCTGGAAATTGTACTACTTGATATTTACCCAAAGAATACAAAAATGTTAATTCAAAGGGATACATGCACCCTCACATCTATAGTAGCTTTATCTCCAATAGCCAAACTATGGAAACAGTCGAAGTGTCCATCAAATGATGAATGGATGAATGGATATATATATATATATATATATAATTACTCAGCCATAAAAAATAATGGGATCTTGTCATTTGCAACAAAATGGATGGAGCTAGAGAGTATGATGCTAAATGAAATCAGACAAAGATCTCATTCTTATGTAAACAAATGAGCAAAGGAAAAAGAGAAGTGAACCAAGAAACAGACTCTTAACTACAGTAAACAAACTGATGGTTAGCAGAGGGGAGATGGTGGAGGGATGGGTTAAATTAGTGATGGGGATTAAGGAGGGCACTAGTGATGAACACCAGGTGTTGTATGGAAGTGTTGAATCACTTCATTGTACACCTGAAAATATTACTCTGTATGTTAACTACGTGGAATTTAAATAAAAACTTAAACCTCCATAAAAATTATTTTAGAAAATCTAATTACACTGAAAATGTTATTATATTGAGATGGAGACTAATATTGTAGAGATGCATATTTCCCTCAAATTATTGTAAAACTCAGTGTAATTCCACTCAATAAGCAAGCAGAATTTTAAAAGGGTGCTGAGAAACTGATTCAGAAGTTAATATGACACAGCAAAATCCATGAATTGTTGGAAACTATCATGGTCCAAAAACAGAAGAGGGAAGCCTGCTCCACCAGGTATTTGAGAAATAAGACAAAGCTGTAGTAATTAAACTATGCACTATTGATGCAGAGACAGGGAGTCTACTGGAACATAATAAAGAGTTCTAAAATCAAGATTTCAGAATCTTGATATGGGTATATCTATGATAACAGATATTAATGGAAAAAAAATGAAGAAAAATAAAATTAGCAGTCTAACTTGAGCCACATGGAAGAGAAGCTCACACTACTTTGACTATGAAAATGAAACAATAACATCAATAGAAAAAGAAAGGAAAACTTTGATCACAAAGCCAAGGGAAATTCTTACACATTGAGAATCTTGTGTAAGTTTATATATATATATATAGTTTATTTTCTCATTAGTGAAATATATTGATAAAATTTATAAGCCAGGAATACATTGGTCAATTCATTGCAATATTGAAAAACAACAATAGCACAAAAGACAATGAAGAATATGAATAAATTCCTTCAAAGGAGACCAAATTAAAAATGGCCAAAAAAGAATAATCAATTTTTATAAATGGAAACTCATATAGTTAAAAAATTATGGAAAGATATACAACCTCATGAGTAGGCAGAGAAATACTATATTAAAGCTTAATAAGATGACCACCTTATACTTAACAATTAGATCATTGAATGTCAATTGTGGTATAATAAGGCAGGGATTTTGCAGAACGACACAACATTATTAGTGAAACTATTTATGGTGTTACGTTTTTGCTGCGTCAAAATTAACCTCAAAAATTTCACACACACATGAAATACTTATATATTTTTGTCCATATATCTGCAGCTTTGGTGTAGTTTGATCAAGGCTGGATTTGGTTGGGTCCAACTAATTTCTGACTTCTAGTTGGGTTCATGCCAACTCCACATATTATCATTCTGGAGCTCAGATTGAACAAACAGTTGCTTTCTGAGGCAAGTTTTTCTTTGGGTATATCTTAGGAGCACAAGAGATCAAGAAAAATAGTGTATGCACATTTAAACTGCTGCTTTCATCTTGGCCACTAAAATCTCAATAGGCTTGCTAATTATATGACAAATTCTGATTTTATTTTATTTCATTTTATTTTATTTAATTTATTTATGAGTGACACACACACACACACAGAGAGAGAGAGAGAGGCAGAGACACAGGCAGAGGGAGAAGCAGGCCCCATGCAGAGAGCCTGATATATGGGACTCATCTCGGGTCTCCAGGATCAGGCCCCGGGCCGAAGGCGGCGCTAAACCGCTGAGACACCGGGGCTGTCCCAATTCTAACATCAATAGCGTAAGAAAATATATTCTATTATAATGAAAGGCACTGCAAGGTTGACCATGGGCATAAGTAAATAAATTTATAGCATAGAGGAACAAAAAATTGGATACAATAAGCCAATATTTCCATTCACTGTGTCCATAACCTATCACCTCAATCTGGCAAAAATTCACAAGGAATCATATGTAGAGGTGTCTGTCATAACATATGTCTTTGATTTCTTTCAAAGCCTTCACTTGAATTAAGTTGACTCATTTGGGAGGTGATCCAAGGAATCTGGAGAAAGTGAGTGAGGAGAGTTTGACAGGGAAAGAAGAAAAACCAGTGAAGTATGTTTTATAGAGCTGACTAGAGCTGAGTTCTATTGGTGCCCAACTGAGGAAACATGGAGAATGTACTTCACAGTTGTCCTCTGCTAGCTATGCTCAGGTCACCTGTTTAGTCTTCTGCTTGTTGAGGGTAATTCCAGGTTTTAATTCCCCATGGCTACTGACTGAGCAAGCTTCTTCTGAGCCAAAACAGGAAGAACTTGTCTTTTTTTGTGAAGTGGGCTTTCTGTATTCCTGGTGACTTTAGATGACATCTGAAGCTGAGGCTACACAGGTAGCCCAATGAATGTATCATGTAGCACAAAAAACTTTGGCTACATATTGCTTATAATAATGACATATTGAATACATATTGGTTTTTTATCACTAGTCTGACATAAAAGTAAAACATGTTATCTGAATACAATTGTTTTTCAGCAATTCTGAAGAAATAAAAAACTATATTTGGGAAACTTAGCCTAAAATACGTTGAACCAGAAATGACAGACACTATCAAAATTTATATAAATAGCCTCCAAAGAGTAACATATATTTATGTAAGCACATATATCACTGAGATATGAATTCAATAATTCTATGGGAGTGAGTGCCAATGTCAGGAAGAAGAATACAGTTGGAGGAAGAAATTAGAAAGAAAACATTAGAACAATAATGAACAAGATGATGATGATAATGTCCAGTGAATGGAGTCTAAACAACTTAATTCTATCCATCTGAAATTCCTGCACTTGGGATTCCTCCAGATAGATAGATGATAGGTAGGTAGGAAGGTAGATTAATAGATGGACGTAGGTGTAGATATGGATAGATATCTGTACTTAGCCCATGTATAGATGGTAGATCTATATATTGAGATATATCTCAATATCTCTGTCTCTATTAATGAATCTACTATCTATTTTTCACCATTTATTGATCTGCATGTTTAGCAACCTACATTTCTCCTAAAGACTGTTTTCTTCCTCCTGAAATAATAGGTTGATTTAGAGTTAGAAGAAACTATAAAAAGAAAATAAATAAGAAATCTACTACTTAGAACAATTCATTGTTTCCAAACTTTCTACAACAGAACAAATAAAACTTCTTCATGGGCTTAGAGAGAGCTCTACAGATCTCCCCTACTTTCAAAATAGAGGCAATGATTTCTGAGTTAAAATGAAACAACCTTCTAAAATAATTTATATCTAAATACAATATGTGGATATCAGTGCTAAAATCAGGAACAAAGCCAGAGCTGCAATAATTTAAATGATACTTTAAAATCAACTTATGTTTTGAGAATATTTGTGCAAAAGCTCTCATATTTAATATTAGTGAAATCCTTTCTGTGTTAGCAAAAACATGAAATTGTAGTTTTTAGTATATGGGACAGGACTAGTATTTTTGCCTGAAAACTTCAGAATTTATTTTTGTGTATGTTTAAAGAAACAATACATATTAAGCACGTAATGCTATATATTAGCTTTGAAAATTCTATAGATAGTATGTTTAATTCTTGGAGTTTAAATGACAGAGTTGTTTAAAGTTTTGTGGACTGGAATCCAACTAACACCTATTTTCAAAAATTTTGAAACAAAATGACAATGGATTTTCATTCTCAGCCTCTTCTCCAAATTCTAGTTCTCTGAATGTTTAAAAAATAGGAAAAAAGGTTGTTATATAGGTAAAATATATGTTAAATTAACTCTTTTCTACAAGTGGAATATATTGCAACTTACCGTCGCTCTGAGAATCAGTGATGAGTAAATGTTATGATGTACACCAAAAAAATGTCTAGTGCAGTTAGAGTTTATTATACCTTCATGTTAAAAAAATCTGAGCTGTAACTACTTAATAAAATAATGAAGGAGAGTCACAAAACAGTAAATTCATTTGTTACAATAAATATCTTTATAGGTTCAATAATATCTAAGAAAACTAAGATTAAAAAGTATATCATGCAGTACATTTCAAATAAAGAAAACATTTAAAACTCATGTTTGGAAGAGAAAAAGTAATTATGGAAATATATAAGCTATTAAAATATATTCCTTTTCCTTGGCATGACAGAATTTCCACTTTAAATCTTTTTAATACTTCTCATATTTGCATAAAATATCTCTCAAAGGATACACAAGAAACTGGAAACTAAAGTTACTGCTGAAGAGGAAATGTGAAAACTGAGTCTGAGGGAGAAGGGGGAGGTTTACACTTATATCTCCCTTTTTATCTTTTGAAATATATGCTATTACCTTCCCCAAAATAAGCAATATAATTTTTAATCAAAAATTTAAAAACAAAGCAAATTTGTAAAAATCAGTAATTAGTACAGAGAGAGCAATTACGTGAGACTTTATGTTATTGCAATTTAATACTCTTTCTTAATGAAGGAAATCTACTTATTTTTTTAATATTTATTTTAAATCTTTGTGTTCAGATCTCTGAAACTGCTAAGACTAAGGACATGAAAAGAAATTTTAGTCCAGTTTATTCGCTTTCAATGTAACAAAATTTTATTGTAAAATTAAAAAAAAAAAAAAAAAAATTAAGGGCAGCCAGGGTGGCCCAGCGGTTTAGCGCCACCTTCAGCCCAGGGCCTGATCCTGGAGACCACGGATCGAGTCCTGCACCGGGCTCCTTGTGTGGAGCCTGCTTCTCTCTCTGCCTGTGTCTCTGCCTCTCTATTTCTCTCTGTGTGTCTCTCATGAATAAATACATGACATCTTAAAAAAAAAAAAAGTTAAACCTAAAGGTCACATATCACTCATAAGTAAATACTGTACATTTCTGTGAATCTGATCTGAAATGTACACTATAAGTTTTGGCCTGTGTGCAAAGAAGAGCTCCTTGCCCATAGTGGAAATGCAAACTTTAAGGGCAGAGAGGCAAAATTAGATTTGTGGTATTTAAGAAAGAATTAAAAACAGCATATTTGTTCATTCTTTCTACTTCTTTGGTATAGCAAGAATATAAAGGAGGCTTTTTTGTTTTTCCCTACTCCCTCAAAAGTTTTATATTGGATAATACAAAATACACCTAATGAAGGAGAGCTAGGTAGGTGGTTGGTAATGTGTATGTGGGAGCTTGTCTTGTTCACGGATTATTTGCCTAGGCTGTAACTTTCCTATAAACTTCATTATGGTCTTTGTTTTTGCTATACAATGCATGGCGAATATTAGTTTTATTTTGTCTTTATGAATTATCAATTGGTAAATGTAGGATAAATAATACTTAACAAATAATGTTTCACAGTAGATCCTAATGTTCCCAGTAGCACCTGAACTGCAGTTTCTAGAGGACTTGCAGAAGAAATGCATTCTTTTCATCTTTTTGAACTCAAGAATAAGAGCCTTCATGCAAATAATTTCATGGCCAGTCTATGGAAAATTCCAGTTCCAGTTATGACCTTTTGTGCTTTATGATATCATAGTAACTAACATTGTATGGTGACAGATGATAGCTAAACTTGTGGTGAGCACAGTATCCCATATAAACTTGTCTGATCACTGTGTTGTCCACTGAGAACTAATGCTACATTGTGTGGGAATTATACTTCAATAAAAAATAAGATAAAAGTAGTTCATTAAGAATGATAAAATCCAAACACTCCTACATATTTATGATAATCACAGTTGGGTTTAGGAATTCTGTAGTGAGTTTCACATTCAACAAATACTAGTCTCATCTCATTTTATTTTATTTTACTTTTTTTGTAATTTCTGGATTTTGTTTTTGCTTTCAAAGACACAGGAACTCAGAAATCCCCTTTCTATTAACTTTGTCATGAAGTTTACTGCCAGTTTCTCAGTTACTATGAAAGCCTGGTAAGGATTTTGGCATGTCTACAAATATTTAATTCTGTTGGATAATATTAAATAGTTAATGATTTGGTCTAATAGTAAATCAGGACTATATTTTGAGGAAGAGTTAAAGCAGAGAGAAAACCACTGGTTTCATAAGAGTTGTACAGAAGCTAGATACACACACACACAAACACACACGTCTGTTCGTGCAAGTGCTTTTAACTATATATGTTTTAGTGAATGTACAAACTCAAAATATATTTCACTCTCTATAAATCATTTTTTGGTTTCACATTTCAATTAGATTGTGGAAAGCAAGGCAGGTCAAGGGGAGAGCAATTTAAAAGGTGAAATCTCAGATGTTGAAGGAAGAACAAATAAATGAGCTGGTAATTCAGGCTGTAGGAAAACAAAAACAAAAACAACCCACTCTGGTGATTTAATAGCTCCCACAGCACCCTGGCAGGCTGTATTTTACAACTCACCAATTTTGTACTCTCCCATCAAGACCTGCAATCCATGTTTGTTCATGAGAGAACTTTTGAGGAGAGATTTGAATTGCATTTTTAAAAAGATGTACTTACGCAAAGAAATGGCCTCATACTAAAGTGAGAAGTATAGGCTCAAATCACATGGACTTGAGAGGTAATTATTATTTGAATTTACGTTATTATTTGAAGCATACTGTGTTTTTAAACAATAGGAGAGGATAAATATGAAAATTAACCCAGGCAAAGTTTTTTCCCCCAGTTAGAAGAAAAAAAACCCTCAAGGAAAACATGTTAATTACATTAATAATTAATTTTCCATAATAATGCATAATTGTATGAATTAAAATACAACTGGACTAGATAGAACAGGGCTGGATGGACCTAGAAGATATTATGCTACAAGAAATAAGCCTTCCAATTTCAAGAGTAGAATTTAGTGATTCATCACTTACATGCAACACCCAGCGCTCCTCCCAGTGCCCTCCTTAATGCCCATCCCCCATCTCGCCCATTCCCCCCACCTCCCCTCCATCAACCCTGTTTGTTCTCTGCAATTACGAATAAGAGAGGGAGGTATGGTTTGCCTCCCTCTCTTATTTTTTCCTTCCCCTATGTCCATCTGTTTTGTTTCTTAAACTCCGCATATGAGTGAGATCATATGATGTTTGTCTTTCTTGGAGCAACATATTTCACTTAGCACAATATACTCTAGCTCCATCCATGTCCTTAAAAATGGCACAATTTCATTCTTTTTGGTGGCTAATACTCCATTGCATACATACATACCACCTCTTCTTTATCCATTCATCGGTTGATGGACATTAGGGCTATCTCCATAATTTGGCTATCGTGGACATTGCTGCTATAAACCTCAGAGTGTATGTGCCCCTTTAAATCAGTATTTTTGTATCCTTTGGATATATACCTCTTAGTGCAATTGCTGGCTCATGGGGTAGCTCTATTTTTAACTTTCTGAGGAACCTGCACACAGTTTTCCAGAGTGGCTGCACCAGTTCGCATTCCCACCAATAGTGTAAGAGGGTCCCCTTTCTCTGCATCCTCACCAACACCTGTTGTTTCCTGTGTTGTTGATTTAAGCCATTCTCTTAGGTGTGGTGCTATCTCATTGCAATTTTGATTTGCATTTCCCTGACGAGTGATGCTGAGCATCTTTTTATGTGTCTGTTGGCCATCTGCATGTCTTCTTTAGAAAAATGTCTATTCATGTCTTCTGCCCATTTCTTTTTTTTTTTTTTTTTTTTTTAAGATTTTATTTATTTATTCATAGAGATGCAGAGAGAGAGAGAGAGAGAGAGAGAGGCAGAGACACAGGCAGAGGGAGAAGCAGGCTCCATGCAGAGAGCCTGACGTGGGACTCGATCCAGGGTCTCCAGATCACGCCCTGGGCTGCAGGCGGCGCTAAACCGCTGCGCCACCGGGGCTGCCCTTCTGCCCATTTCTTAACTGGATTATTTGTTTCCTGGGTGTTGATTTGATGATAAGTTCTTCATATATTTTGGATACTAACCCTTTATTGGGTATATAGTTTGCAAAATCTTCTCCCATTATGTAGGTCACCTTTTAGTTTTGTTGATTGTTTCCTCTGCTGTACAGAAGCTTTTCCCCTTGATAAAGTTTCAGTAGTTCATTTTCCTTTTGTTTCCTTTGCCTCAAGAGACAAATTTAGTAACAATTTGCTACAGCCAATGTCAAAAAGGTTACTGCCCGTGTTCTCCTCTAGAAGTTTAATGGTGTCCTGTCTCACATTTAGGTCTTTCATCCATTTTGAATTTATTTTTGTGTATGGTGTAAAAAAGTGGTTCAGTTTATTCTCTTGCATTTTGCTGTGCAGTTTTCTCAGTCTTTGAAGAACCTGTCTTTTTCCCACTGGATATTCTTTCCTGTTTGTGGAAGATTAATTGACCTTCTAGTTGTGTGTTCATTTCTGGGTTCTCCAATCTGTTCCATTGATCTGTGTGTCTGTTTTTGTGCCAGTATCATACTGTCTTGATGGTCACAGCTTTTTTTTATTTTTTTATTTTTTTTTAATTATTATTATTTTTTTTTATGGGCACAGCTTTGTGGTATAGCTTGAAGTCTGGAATTGTGATGCCTTAGGCTTTGTTTTTCTTTTTCAAGATTGCATTGGCTATTTATCTTTTGTGGTTCCATACAAATTTTAGGATTCTTCTAGCTCTGTGAAAAATCCTTGTGGTAGTTTGATAAAGATTGCATTAAAAGTGTAGATTGATTTGGGTAGTAGAGACACTTTAACGATATTTGTTCTTCCAATCAATGAGCATGAAATATTTTTCCATTTCTTTGTGTCATCTTTGATTTCTTTCATAAATGATCTGTAACTTTCAGATTACAGAACTTTTATCTCTTTGGTTAGGTTTATTTCTAAGTATCTTATGTTTTTTGGTGCAATTGTAAATGGGATCTATTCCTTGATTTCTTAAAGTGTGTTCACTAGACCAGCAGCACTAGCGTCACCAAGAAATTTGCTAGAAATATTAAATCTTGGTCTGTGTCTCATATTTACTGAATCTGAAAGATGTGTGAGATCAGCAGTTTTCTTTTAACCAGATACTTTGATGCAACTAAAGTTTGAAAATCACTGGAATAGATGAGGCTAGTGGAATTTTAACCAAAGGGTCAGTCTTGTGGTACATCCAGTTTCCTAGGGGAACATGAAAGACAAAGATGGCATTTTGATGGCTTATTTCTGTCTGTCTTCACTTACTTAAGAGACATGCTTAAGTACAGCTTAAGTAAGCATGCTTCACATGCTTAAGTACAGCTTAAAAGATATTCTTTGATCCCTGATGTTTTAGAACAGAGGTGGTGAAAACTAATGCCTTACCAACTCAAAGATTCAAACCTTTCCTGTTTAATTATGAATGATTTTTAGGCATATTTGAGCTGCCATATTTATTCTAAATATCAGTGAGATAATGATATCATTACAATGATTTTAATTCATCTTTTATAAATTAGAACATTTGAAAGTATTTCTTGATTTATTATGAAGTTAATAGTAATTTTTATACTTTTTATTAAAAGGGGTAATTAATAGTTTAGGATTAAATCATTGGTGTTATCTTTAGACTACCACAGGAAACATGTATTAAAGAATTTAGCAATTTGTAAAAAGCTATGCTTTAGATACTGTATCTTTATAAAAATGATACATTCTAAGGGGCATTTGAAGTCTTGAGATATTTTGGATTTTGCATCATTTAATGCCCCTTAGGAAATTTACCAGATGTCCTGAGTTATTCTTAGTTCATTTATAAAATGGGGATGGACTTCTAGATCCTTTCTATATTAGAAGTGTTAGAAGATCAGAATACCTCCATTTATACAGAGTTCAGCATGGCATTGCCTGGAGGTTGTATTAATGGAGCTGTTTTTATTCCTGGCATTTCTGTGCTCTTCTATACTTGATTTTGTTACATTATCTTTGTATATTGCCAGAACCCCATGTTCCTTACCAGGCAACTCATATGGCTGTTGCCTGTCTCCTGATTTAATACAGCTATTTTAATTCACTTTTCTCAGACTTCATAAAAACTTTGTCAAAGTGTAGATTTGAAGAAAATAAATCAAACGTGTCCATTTAGTATCATTCTGAAAATAAATCCTAAGATTTCCCTGAGGAATTTTCAAATGGCACTTTCTACTCAGCAATTAAAATCACAAGCAAGTTTTATTACTTACAAAAGCTTCATTTAATTTATACTGCTATATTTGGTTTCTGAATTAATTATATGGATGGTATTAAATTCTAAACCCATTACATTTTTATATGTAAATCACAATTCTGAGCCTTATTTGGGCATCTCTTTATTTTTAACTACCCTATCATATATGAACAAGAATTTGAAATACTTTAAATACTTTTGCTTAGAATGTCAGTGTTAACTGAGTTATTCTTGGCAGCTCCATTTTCCTTCCAACATAACTACTGTCAATCTTCTTAGGCTGAGATTCTTTTCCAATATTGTGCCTGACTTGAATTAGCAGGGTTTCTTCTTATAAAGTTATTATTATGACATTTTACTTGTACCAAAAGTTATAGAGATGTGACTTAGGTGACTTTTGAATATTTCCATATTTAAGATATCAACAGTAGTAAATTTTAATACTCATATATTTAAAATAATTAATGTGGAAAGGTTTCATAAACTTAAGAAATAATATAATGAGGGAAGCTTGCGTGGCTCAGCTGTTGAGCATCTGCCTTTGGCCCAGGGCGTGATCCTGGAGTTCTGGATCAAGTCCCATATCAGGCTCCCTGCAGGGAGCCTACTTCTCCCTCTGCCTATGTCTCTGCCTTTCTCTCTGTATGTCTCTCATGAATACCTAAGTAAAAAATCTAAAAAAAAAGAAAAAGAAAAAGAAAAAGAAAGAAATAATAAAATGAAAACTGGCTTTTTCATTGTTATATAATTCAGGTAAGCTCATATTGGAATATACAGTCCAACCAACTACTGACTTACTGAATTACGAGCTTTGTGATCATTAACATTCAATTAAGCATGAAATTTTGACCATCTAAAAGCTATATTATTCAACCTATTCAATTAAATGCATTGTGCATTGTAAATAACATGATACAGATTGATAGCCTCAAAAATGTCAGAAATTGTAGAATTTTTTGAATAGAATAATTCTCCATATGTCACCCCTAAAAGTTAAATCTTTATTTGAGGACTCTGAAGCCTTGAATGGATAAGTGACATGGGTAGGGGGATGGGAAGGAGTGCACTTTTCATGATGAGCCCGATGATGTATGGAAGTGTTGAATCATCATATTGTACACCTAAAACTAATATAACACTATATGTTAACTATACTAGAATTAAAATAAATACTTAATGCAACAACAACAACAACAAAATGAGATCTTGATTCTGTTGCATCTGGTACTTCCAGGATGTATATAACTCTGGGTGAATCATTTAACCATTTGACCACTGAGTGGGTATCTACTTTGTGCTTACTACATGCAAGGCCCTGTACTAGGCCACTTGATGAAGTAACATGTCTGGAATTTAAAAGGTGTCTTTAAGAGTAACACTGATTGTTGCAATAAGGTACCATTTGTCATTTGTGTGAAATATTTGGGTTAATGTGGGACTGTGGTTTAGGTCTCCTGAGACACAATTTTTTAAGTTGAAACTTTATTTCAAAAATTTCTGAGAGTTTTGGTTTAAGCTATATTGAATAAATGGAACTAAAATAAAAATAAGAATTACATAAAAAGCAAATTGGTATTATGCACCATAACTTTGAGTCATGGCTGAAAATCTGTCATACCAATGTAATAGTTTGGTTTGCACTCAAGAACGTAATTACAATTAAAAGGATAAAACTTGTTCTTTATTTCCTAATAAATACTGTCTTAACTTTCAAATGTTGCGTAGAATATTATTAAATTTAAATCAATAATATAGTCAAAATATTATACAAGTGAGACAAGTATTTTAATGATATTGACTTGAACAATGCAAAGTAGCCTTACATTATCCACCCAGGTTTAGGTTGATATCAATTAGCAAGCAGAACTCTAATGTTTGTAATCTTCATATGTATTGGGCATTGCAGACATAAATAAAAGATAATTTACTTAGAATTATGAACGTTTGAAATTCCTGGTACCTCTGAAATGAATTATTACAAAAAAGATAAGAGTGTAGATGCTTTAAATTCTTTCTGAATCAAAAAAATGTGCAATGCATTTTTTTATTATAATCCATGTGGACGTTCAAATTCACATTGTGCCCACAGGAAATCAGAATCAGAATTACACATTTGAAATGAATGTTTAAAGGAACATACATCACTTTTTTTTTTTATGATAGTCACAGAGGGAGAGAGAGAGAGAGAGAGAGAGAGAGAGAGAGGCAGAGACACAGGCAGAGGGAGAAGCAGGCTCCATGCACCGGGAGCCCGACGTGGGATTCGATCCCGGGTCTCCAGGATCGCGCCCTGGGCCAAAGGCAGGCGCCAAACCGCTGCGCCACCCAGGGATCCCCATACATCACTTTTAATGCCATAATAATGTGAAACTATAGTAACTGTATTATTTAAATAAATACTTTCTGACAGGTAAGATGATTGTAAACCAAATGATTTAGTGACTGAAAATACATGTACCATTCCGCAGTACTTTGAAAACCAAGTGTGTTGACAAGCCAGATATAAAAAGAGCATTAAAAATAAATAAATAAATAAAAAATAAATAAAAAGAGCATTATAAAATATAGAAAAAATAATGGATCAAGGACGTTCTGGTTTCCATTATTTTAAAGGACTTCGAAATTGTGATTTTTGCTCATAAAAATATTCACTTTCTCCAAATTTGAAAATTAAGAAATTCATCTTCTAATTTTTTATTTTCTTTTTTCATGTTTTGGCTATTGTAAATATTGCTGCAATGAACATGAGGGGAGTGCAGATATCTTCTTGAGTTATTATTTTCATTATCTTCAGATAAATACCCAGAAGTGGAATTGCTGGATCATATGGTAGCTCTATTTTTCATTTTTTGAAATGTTTTTATTTTTTTACTTTAATTTTTGAGTTGTGAAACAATTGACTAAAATTCACTAAAGCCATGTCATTATTAATTCATCTCTGTGCATGTACATGTGAGACATGTGTGTGTGCGTGTGTGCATGTGTGTGTGTTTGTGTGTATGTTTAGGCTGACATCCTGCAAACATAGCAAAGTACTGATTTAGGCAATCTCTTTTCACATAGAACAATATATCAAAGATGTGTTGACTTCTTGATCATATCATTTGGGGCATGAGTTTGCTCATGAACCATTACTAGGGCAAACATTTGAGGCTCCTCCCCTCTTTCTATTTCCCATCCTCATTTCTTCATTATTTGACTATTTGCGTTAGATCCAGATTCACAATGTAGAACACTGGATATAGCCCAACTGAGCTGAAATGAGTATGTTAATAATTTCGTTTGAAATCTGAAGTAATACACTGTAAGACTTTATTAAATTTAGTAATTTTCAGGCTTGGTTTACTACAGCAGAGAGGTGATTCAGAAAGAATACTTGGAGTCTGAAAGTACGGGGCTCTAATCCTTATCCCATAATTTACTGAGTCTGAATCTTGTTCAAGTCACTTTCTCTGATCATAAGGTTGTAGACTCTTCATTTGTAAAATGTCTATTCTAACTACACCAGGAGATAGGTGCTAAATACAAAATTTTATTAGAACTATATTTATAAAATATTACACATGTGTGACTTAGTATTAATAATATGAATGCTAAAGTTGTCATTGGCAGAAAATAATATGAGAATATATTTCATTGACAGATGGAATGGAACTTCAGTTAGAGACTTAATTATATAATCGAGTCTTCATGCCTCTAGTTCTATCCTCCTACTCAGTGTTCTTTCATTGTCCTTATAATCACTACATAATAAATTAGATCAACAAATGGATGTTAATACAGGATAATATTAGGTGGACAAATTCTTATCTCACCAAAAGGTTGAATAAAACACAAGTTAGGAAAAGTATTTATCATATTCAGTTTATTGTTACAGCCAAGGATAAATAAAGGTGTTCGGAGAACTAAATATATAGACTTCAATATTAGCCAAATGAATGGCTCTTTGAAATCATTATTTACACACTTTGATAAAACAGAATGATGACAAAAACTAATTGTTGTCTTGTACAAAATTATCTAGGTTATATATGCACACAATTTCCTTTGGGTCCATAATCATTTATCCTTTTCTTTTTCTCTGCCTTAATAAATCCAGGATAATAAAGCTAGACACAAATGGAGAAATGGGTTATCAATCTGAAATCAATGTGTTAGTTTTTGTTCTTGAGGGAGGTTATACTGCTCAAATGTAAATGAGTTTTCATTTTTGTAAATGTAAAATTTGCTACAGCTAATAAGTTGGTCTCTATCTACTGACTATTTACATTGTCCTGAAAGAAATACAGTTTCTTTAATTCCATCATTTGAAGCAAAGGATTTTTTAAAAATGCAAGAATTATAAGAAATTTAATACTTTATATGGTCATATTAGTTTATTTAAATTTAGTAGATAAAATGACACATGCCTAGCTTCTTTTACTAAAAAATATATTACCAAATGCCTTTAAATCCTTGATTTAGAAAGTACACATGGACTAAAGACCCAAATTTTTTTTTAAAGACCCAAATTTTAATAAAAATATTGAACTATGAATAAATGCATATCAATGTATATTTTGTATACTGAATTTACTTAAATAAAAGTAAGTTGCGTTTTGTGAAGAAATGCTATTTACATTTTCTCCTCAGTCCATTAAGAAGCACAAATGGTTACTGACCTAAGGAAGAAACTTAAAATTTATAAATGAACAAGAAGTAACTTCAGAACACCTTCAAAATAGAAAATTATGAATATTCATTTTATTGTTTAAATACATTGATTTGAGGTATTTTAATAACATCTCTATTACAATATTACAAGCAGTGTATATTTCCTTTTGTAAAATCCTGTATGCCCTTGTTGATTAGCCAGTATTAAGAATGTGATATGGGACGCCTGCGTGGCTCAGCAGTTGGGCATCTGCCTTCAGCTCAGGGAGTGGTCTTGGAGTCCCGGGATCGAGTCCCACATCAGGCTCCCTGCATGGAGCCTGCTTCTCCCTCTGCCTGTGTCTCTGCCTCTCTCTCTCTCTATGTGTCTGTCATGAGTAAATAAATCAAATCATAAAAAAAAAGAATGTGATACGCAGAGATGATGGGAAAAAAATTCCAGTTCTTATAGTACTGTTAAAAATGGGTATTTTGTTGGACTTAAGCCTTCACAATCAATTTTTCCAAGATATCCTACCAAAGCATATCTAAAGCTATAATTTGTTTTTAATAGAAAAATATTTTCGTATGAGGAAATGCATATTAATATTAAAATGACATTTCCCCTCAACTGATAAAGCATTAGTTTCTTTTGCTCTCAGAGGAAGTGTCAAAAAAGTAACTTAGATTTTTAAAGTGTTGTTTTCATAACTTTCTTCAATTTAATATTTTAAGGGAATATCTTCAACATTTTAAAACTATATCCAGCATTTGACTAGAATAAGTAGCAATACTACTCCAGAGATCAATGTGTATGGTTAAAAACGGTAGTGCTAAAAATGAGGAATGTGAAATACAAATCTATTTTTTTAGGTTTGAGGACAAAATTTGTGTTACTGTGAGTCTGGCATATAGGCCTTACAAAACTAATCTTTAAAATTGGGGTATAGTTATAAACGATTTGTCATAATCATCTTTATTTTTTCATAATTAGTGCAACACTACTCAAATCTGACAAACTCAATTTCAAGCTCCTAGTCCAACCTGAATATGTTTTTGCTCTTGGGATATTTACAAACACTTCTTAAATGTCATTTTTTTTCTTCATGAAGTAAATATAATGCAATCTACCATTTTAGGTGCTACTTTTCTGACTCAATGAAGTAATGCAAATAAAGTGTTTAGCACATGATCGATGTATAATAAATACTTTAACAATATTAAATATCATTATACTGTTTCTATTCTCCCTGCAGTGTGTCCCTCAAAGAGCTCATCATCTCTAAGGTGTCAATTAGAAACAGAATGGGAAAAAAACTATGAACTATGGTCTGAATCAGGTTAGGAGTCACAATTTTAGGTTTTTAAATATGGGTGATATTTTTCATAGCAAGTAACTTTCTGGGCATCTTTTTCTTTGTTGTATTTTGATTGATACTTTGAGAACAACTTTAGAATACTTTACACTTCTGATTCCTTCTTAAAAGATTTATTTATTTTAGAGAGAATGCCTGGGAGAGGAGCAAAGGGAGAAGGAGAGAAAATCTCAAGCAGACTCCCTGTTGAGCAGGGAACCCACTGTGGGGTTTATTCTCACGACCCTGAGATCATGACAGGAGCTGAAATCAGAGTCGGATGCTTAACTGACTGAACTACTCAGGTGCCCCTAAACTTCTGATTCTTATTATGTATATTCAATTATGACTATTTAACTATTTTCTTTTTTTTTAAAGATTTTATTCATGAGAGACACAGAACGAGAGGCAGAAACACAGGCAGAGGTAGAAGCAGGCTCCATGCAGGAAGCCTGACGTGGGACTCGATCCCAGGACTCTGGGACCATGCCTTGAGCTGAAGGCAGATGCTCAACTGCTGAACTACCCAGGTGCCCCCATTTATGTAATTTCTAATTCTGTATTTCCTAATCTTTAAATGCCTCACCGTTTCCTCCATCTTAACCAAAACTAAAGTTGACTGGCTTTATCCACAACACAAGAAAGATGCTGCTCACAGCTCATGATTGACATCCTCATAGCTTTAGCGAACCCAGGAAAAAGATAGCTTCTTTCTTCTAATATCCAAACATGAGTTTTAAGGAAAGAATTTAGTTGTCCTTACTTAAATCATGTGCTCTCTCCATGCTCATTCATCCGATGCATCTAGTTATTGGTTAGATACGTGTAAAATTTTCAACCCAGGACCTGCAAGGGTGTGTATGGGATAAATAATGACACAAAATTATATAAATAGTAAAATATGATGGCAAAGTTACCATTGTTAGGAATCATAGATGGATGAACTAAAAGCAATTTTTATTTCTCCGATGCCATCACATCTACAGCTAATTTATGACTTCAAAATAGTTCTGAATGACTTGTTACTTTTGATACCAGAGTTACTTTAGGGACGTAGAGAAAAGAAGTCAGATAAATCAAGAAAATTCTGTAAGAACAGCAAGTTTTTATTTCCCAAAAATTCTTAAGTGTTTAAAGCCTCTCATACAGGCACTGACCACTTAAACTTCCTTCCACATACACATGTGGACATATACATTATCTCTAAAACAATGTGGCAGAAACTTGTGATACATTTCATTGCAGTCTCTAAGCCCACATGATTTCATAAAAACTGTAGCAAACAATTTTATGCCATGTTACCAGTACTCAGTACATAATGTTTCAGATTAAGACACCTTCCTGCTTTATACCTGGAAGCTTTACTAGATACAGAAAAACACCTCAGCCCACCTACAAGCACAACCTGGAAATATAGAGGCATTAATTTGTCTGGGCAGACTGAGTAAATGAGGAATAGAGTCACTGGAAAAGAACCAGCTGTCTGTCCATCAGTGCTGCAATTGTCAACCACTTTTTTACCTGTTTTCTTAGAATTCCAAGCAAGTTTGAGTCACAGTTCTCCACAAGTGAAACTAATTAATTACATTCCTCTTCTCAAGGGCAGATACTTGCAAGAACTCAACTGACTCCACCAAGTGGAATCATGAAGGTTTATATTTAAAGGCAAATGGTACACTGCATGAGGAATGCAGGCAAGCATTGGGGACCTGAGTAACATCCAGGCACAGACTCTACAGTGTTATTTGGCACCTCGATGAGCTCTGTCTCCAGATGGCACCAACAAGAGCTATATGATGAATCTTGGTTTCACAAGAACATATGATCCTGGCCATGTAATCAAGAAAGGTTGTCTACCCAGTTATGCCAGGTAATCATTCATAACCAAATCCATTCCAGGCATCACCAGTGGGTTGTCATAAATCTCATTGCTCTGATCTTTGTCAAATGGTAGAAATCATAGCAAGTTCAATCAGTTTGTAGTATCAATAATAGATGCTGTGATTAATATGATACTTTTATAGGAACCGATGAACAAACTGTGCAGCTATTGATCTGCAATATGTCTTCTTGTCGACAAGGATCAAAAGTTGGTTGCCTTTGACTAATAATAGTGATGACACACATTCTCATTCCATAGATTCTTAAATCTTTTTATTTTTGTCACAGTATAGTTTGCAGAGACTTGATTGACATTCCTTGGAACCTTGTTCTGGTGTACCGTATTGTTGACTCTATGCTATCGGGCCCTGATATGAGGAAATGACAGAAACTCTGGATACACTCCCAAACAAATGTGTGCCAAAGATTGAGGATAAAACAACTCCACAGGGTTTCAGGGTTTTGCTTCAGTGACATTTTATGGTAATCTGGATTAATGGCATGGCATTTCATCTAATACTCAAGGTCATTTATTTTTCCCCGAATTATCTATCACTAAGAAAAAGATGGAAATTATTTGGGCCTATTTTGCCATGTTTTGTATTTCCTTTTGGGGTACTGCTCTAGCCAATTTATCAAGCTACAGGTTTGAGTGAAGACCATAGCCAAAGAGAGCTTTGCACAAGGTTCAGAATATGGTGCAAACTTCCTGTCAACTGAATTATATGACCCAGCAGATCCATGATGCATCAGAGATAAGGGGTTCATCAGAGATAAGGATGTAGTATGGAGCCCACAGCAAGCCCCATGAAGAGATATGCTGTATGCACACTTCAGTTATATAGTGTATCAGTAATTATTATTATTCATCATTCAACAGCTCCTGGAGGCCCACTATGCCTAGTGAAGCCTGAGCACCTGACTGTGGTAACTAAAGTGCAATCAGAACTGCTTCTCATGACTTGGATGCTATTAGGTTAGTCTACTTATAAATTCAGGCAGGCAAAGCAGTAATCATTTACAATGAAAAAAAGTGTATTAGCAATTTTATCTGGACAGATCCAGGAGACAAACAGAATCTGAAAACATGGGTGGCTCAGACTTCCATGGAATTTCTACTATACCAACACTTCTTTCTCAGAGTAAAAATAAAATAATAATAATAATAATGAATTAATGGTGGCTTCCTACAATTATATAATGGAGGAGGAAAAATGTCCTGGGTCATAGATGGGTCTGCATGATACATATGTACAAGTCCCACAGCTCCAATCCAGAATGGCCTTAAAAGATAGTGAGGAGGAGAAATATTTCATTACAGAAGTAAGAACTCTGCTAGATCATAAACCTAATATACAGGAATAAGCAACTTGGTGTAATTATATAAACAGACTACTAGGTAATGAGAATGATTTTTGCTAATTGTTCAGGATCTGAGGAAGACAGTCAAAAATTCAGAAACAAAGGCAGCCTGGGTGGCTCAGCGGTTTAGCACCGCCTTCAGCCCAGGGCGTGATCCTGGAGACTGGGATCCAGTCCCACGTCGGGCTCCCTGCATGGAGCCTGCTTCTCCCTCTGCCTGTGTCTCTGCCTCTTTCTCTCTCTGTCTCTCATGAATAAATAAATTTAAAAAATATTTAAAAAACATTAAAAAAAAAAAAAGAATGTGGCAGGCAAAATAATAGGGATGGGGGCAACGCGTGGTCCCACTGCTAAGGGATTTAACTCACTAGGGTTAATCTAGCTACTGCCAATGTTAGATACCAATTAGTCAACAACAGAAATTGAAGTAGTGTCTTGATAGTGCACCATCCATTTAAGATCCAGGCCAGTCACTTGATCACAAGTCAATCTCATTGTTTCTTCTCATCCTGAATGGGAAAACAATTTTCCTTACCAGAATTGACACAAAATTGACATATTTTTCACCTTATAGTTTTTTTATTAGTTTCAGAGATAGAATTTAGTGATTCATCAGTTGCATATAATACCCAGTGCTCATTACACCAAGTGCCCTCCTTAATACCTATCACCCCATTCCCCCATGCACTCACCCACTGCCTCTCCAGCAGCCCTCAGTTTGTTTTCCAGAGTTCAGCCTCTTATGATTTGCCTCTCTCTCAGTTATGTCTTATTTTTCCTTCCCTTCCCCTATATTCATCTGTTTTGTTTCTTAAATTCCACATGTGAGTGAGGTCATATGGTATTTGTTTTCCTCTGACTTATTTCACTTAAGATAATACCCTCTACTTCCATCCACATTGTTGCAAATGGTAAGATTTCATTCTTTTTCATGGTTGAGTAATAGTCCATTGTGTGTATGTATCTATTCATTTTCTTTATTCATTCATCTGTAAATGGACATCTGGGCTCTTTCCATAGTTTGACAAATATAGACATTGATGCTATAAACATCCAGGTGCACTTGCCCCTTTGAATCACTATGTTTGTATCCTTTGGATACATACATAGTAGTGCAATTTCTGGGTCATAGAGTAGCCTTTTTGAGAAACCTGTGTACTGTTTTCCATAGTGGCTGTATTAGTTTGCATTGTAAGAGGGTTCCACTTTCTCTGCAACCTCACCAATATTTGTTGTTTCCTGAGTTGTTAATGTTAGCCATTCTGATTAGCATAAGGTGGTATCTCATGGTGATTTTGATTTATCTTTCCCCTGATAGATATTAACAATATCTTTTAACAATATTTGTTCTTCCAATCCATTTGTGTGGAATGTTTTTCTAGTTCTTTTATCATCCTCAATTTCTTTTATTAAGCAGTCTATAGTTTTCAGAGTATAAATCTTTTCCCTCTTTGGTTAGTCTTATTTCTAGGTATCTTACGGGTTTTGGTGCAATTATAAATGAAATCAATTCCTTGATTTCTCTTTCTTTTGCTTCATTGTTAGGGTATAGAAAGGCAACTGATTTCTCTGCATTGACTTCATATTCTGTGTCTCTTCTGAATTACTGTATCAGTTCTAGCAATTTTTTGCTGAAGTCTTTTGGATTTTTGATGTAGAGTATCATGCCATCTGTGGAGAGTGAGGGATTGACTTCTTCTCTGCTGATTTGAGTACCCTTTATTTCTTTTTGTTGTCCAATTGCTGACATGAGGACTTACAAGATTATGTTGAACAACAGTGGTGTTAGTGGACATCCCTGTCATGTTCCTGGCCTTAGGTGAAAATCTCTCTGTTCTTCCCCAGGGAGGATGATATTCATTGTGGGGTTTTTTTTATATGACTTTTATTATATTGAGGTATTTTTGTTCTATCCCTACACCACAGAGAGTTTCTATCGAGAAAGGATGATGTATTTTGTCAAATATGTTTTCTGTATCTATTGAGAGGATCATATGGTTCTTGCCCTTTTATTAATGTGGTGTATCACATTGATTGATTCACAGATGTTGAACCACTCTTGCAGCCCAGAAATAAATCTGACTTGGTCACAGTGAATAATCCTTTGAAAGTACTGTTGGATCCAATTAGCTAGTATCTTGATGAGAATTTTTATATCCATGTTCATCAAGATATTGGTCTGTAATTCCCTTTTTTTGTGGTGTCTTTGTCTGGTTTTGGGATCAAAGTAATGCTGGCCTCATAGAATGAGTTTAGAAGCTTTTCCTTCCTTTTGTTTTTCTGAAATAGCATCAGAAGAATAGGTATTAATTCTTCTTTAAATGTTTAGTAAAATTCCACTGGGAGGCCATCTAGCCTTGGACTCTTGTTTGTTGTGATATTTTTTGTTACCAATTTAATTTCTTTGTTGGTTATGAGTCTCTTCAGGTTTTCTATTTCTCCCTGTTCCACTTGTGTTTTCATTTTCATTTGTTTTCACATATTTTTAAAATTATTCTTTAATTTCCTTTTTGACTCATTCATTCTCTAGTAAGATGCTCTTTAACCTCCATGTATTTGTGTCCCTTCCAAAATTTCTCTTTTTTTTTTAAATTTATTTTTGTATTCATGAGACACACACAGACACACAGAGGCAGAGACACAGGCACCTCACAGGGAGCCTAATGTGGGACTTGATTCTGGATGCCAGGATCATGCCCTGAGCCGAAGGCAGGTGCTCAACCACTGAGCCACCTAGGCATCTGCCAAAATTTCTCTTGTGATTGAGTTCAAGTTTAAAGCATTGTGATCTGAAAAATATTCATGGAATAATCTCAATATTTTTCTATCAGCTGAGAGACCTGATTTGTGACCCATTATGTGATCTATTCTGGAGAATGTTCCATGTGCACTCAAGAAGCATGTGTATTCTTTTGCTTTGGTGTGAAACGCTCTATCTGTTGAGTCCATCTGGTCCAGTGAGTCTTTCAATGCCCTTATTTTCTTTTGATATTCTGCTTAGATGATCTGTTCATTGCTGTGAGTGGAGTATTTAATTCCTCTACTATTATTGTTTATCAATATGTTTCTTATCATCTTATAATTTTGACTTTTTATGCTAGTGAACAAGCAGAACAAAAGAAAAAAAGGAATTGCTACACTGATTGTGGTAATTGATTCTAGTTATAATCAGAACCTAGTAGTGCTGAAACAAAATGAAATGAAAGGAGTAAATACTGAAATTGAGCTACGTATTGGGGCATCTTTTGTCTTTCTTTATGGTGATAACTTTAAGGAAGGAGTTATGAAAACAAGAACTCTCAAAACGTAAGTCCCTCTAAAAATGAATACTTAGATCATCTCACGAGGAAATCAACTAACTGAAGAGCTGGAAAAGTGTGAGAGAAGTTTGGGTTGTAGATAATATGGGATGGTATCTATTAATATTTGCCTTGAGAGTACCCTGAAATAAGGGATTTATGCTTTATTTAACTAAATTTCTTTCATTTATCATCCACCTATTGATCAATTTGTTTATTTATTTATTTACTATTTATTTCATCTACCTACCTATGAAGAACCATAACCATGAAGAGTAATTGCAGAGTAAGTTTAATAAAAGGCACAAATAGATCTAAGGATATAGGGAGTCAACTAAGCAAATATTTGTCAACAATATCACATTACCTCACACTCTTGGTTTCAACATAGCTATCGTGGACAATTCCATGTACCTTGCCCACATTCCACACCAGGCATGTCCCTGGACATCCCTAGTATCTGTTACTTTGAGGCTTTCTTTGAAATTGTGTTTATTAATTATCTATTGCTATGCAATAAATTATCCCTTAATTTAATAACTTAAAACAGCACATATTTATTTTTCTTATAGCTCCGTGAGCCAGGAAACTGAAATATGCCTTAGTTGGTTCTTCTGACTTCAGACTTTTCATAAAGATGCAACTAAGGTATGCAATCATCTGAGGGCTTGATTAAGATATGATCCACTTCCAAGATCACTCTCATGGCTATTGAACTTTAAACTGCAGGCTTCAGTTTTCCAATGACTGTTCACCAGAAACTTCCCTCAGTTTTGTTGTTGTTTTTGTCACTGCATTGCTCTCTCTATAGGGAAGCTCACATCATGGCAGCTGATATCTATCACTGATCAAGTAAGAGATCAAAAAAAGTGTACAAAGTGGAAGACAGAGCACTTTTATAAGATAATTTTGCAAATGACATCTTGTTATTTGTGTGTGTGTATGCTACTCATTAGAAGTTAAGTTGCTAGGCCAATAAACTTATATCAACTATAAATAACTAGCAAAAGTTGAATAATTTGCAAATATGGTATAAGATTAGAGTTAAGATATTTGGAAATTTTATAGTAGTGCATGTGCACAGAAGAAAAACCACAACAAAATGTACATATATATGTTTATATATAATCTGATGATTAGTCTTCAAATCTCCCTAAATTTGTTTGATGAGAAAACTAGACTGTGACATAAATGGGAAGCACTGTTAAGTCCTTAATGATGGAGTTAACTTCAACACTTTTTATCTTAATTTATCTGCTTGTATAATCAATATTAGTCATAACTATGTTACTTTATGTAGCTAATTTGTAAAATATTGCATGAATTATAATAGCAAGTTCTAATAACTAAGTATAGTATCATTACTATTTATTTATTTATTTTTATTTTATTTCATTTTATTTTTTTAAAATTTTTATTTATTATTTATGATAGTCACACACAGAGAGAGAGAGGCAGAGACACAGGCAGAGGGAGAAGCAGGCTCCATGCACCGGGAGCCTGACGTGGGATTCGATCCCGGGTTTCCAGGATCGCGCCCTGGGCCAAAGACAGGCGCCAAACCGCTGCGCCACCCAGGGATCCCTATTTATTTTTATTTTAAAGATTTATTTTAAAGATTATTTATTTGAGAGAGCATGAGCAGGGGAGGGGCGAGGAGAGAAAAAAAGAGGGAGAGAATCTCAAGCACTCTCCACACTGAGTGCAGAGCCTGATGCAGAATAGTCTTTTGACCCATGATTTCATGACCTGAGCTAAAACCTAGAGTTGGACTCTTCATCAATTAAGCTTTCCAAGTGCCCCTATCTTTTATTTCTTTATCTAATTTTAAAATTGAGTCTTTAGGTCTACAAATATTTGTTGTTTATTTTCAGTCTTATAAAACCTATTTATTACAAATGTAATTTCTGAGATTATATAGCCTGATAAATAAGTGTTATGACAAAGTCACTCATTGAATATGAAATACATAAACAAATTATAATTGGTTTCCTATTTCAACATTCACAGAAAGAGTACATACAGCAATTTGATTTTCTGAGACAAAAATTAAGATATATGGTCCAATGCACTGACTCAAAAAAAGTCAGAATATTATAATCAGCATTGTACTGAAAAATCTGACACCTATGCTTGCCCTACGTATATATACAATTTTCTGAAAAATACTTTCTGAGCATTTTTCTTGAGTTATTTTCTTGTATTTACTGTGTCATTTTCTTCCCACTGAAATTGCAGTAAATTTTACTAAACCCAGTGCATTCCTAGGAATAAAAAACAAAGAATCTAAATTTAAAAATCAATAGCTATAGTGCTTCCAAGTTATAACCATGCAGA